>NC_056728.1:876165658-876253158 GCF_019279795.1 Protopterus annectens | reverse complement strand
GTGATGCCCAGGCTTCCTGACATAACCCTCCCCATTTATCCGGGCTTGGGACCGGCACAAAGAAATGCACTGGCTTGTGCATCCCCAGTGGCTGGGTTACATAAGTGCTTGTAGTACTAGTATAGTACCAAATAAGTGCCTCTTGTGTTCTTCTGTATGGTGTTCCGTTACTTATAGATAAAGTCCATTCGTCTCTCTTTATTTTGTGCAAAATAATCAATAACTCTCTGGTTGAAGTTGGGTATACTCCACATTAACTCCTTTCCTATGGAAAGCATAGCCAAAGCATTCAATCTGTCTTGCCCCATTGTAGAACGAAGAAATGTTTTAATCCTTTTCAGTGTTGAGAAACACCTTTCTGCCTCAGCAGTTGACATTGGTGTGGTGGCTATAATTAACAACACTTTGTAAGTCTGTGAAAACACACGGGTTAAGGTGTTGTCCAACAAGAATTGTAACATCTTGACTGCACTGCCAGCTGCTTTAAAGTCTTCACGTTGATACACCACTCCAAGTTCTGTTCTAAGTGGTCCCCTCATCAGGAATGGATAGCTGTCCATTGTTCCTGTGAACAGATTTTCTGGAAACTCTCTTATGTATGTTGAAAACTTTCCAGGCAGAAGTAACTGAGAAGCTTGAAGATGGCCAGTTTGTTGAAATCGTGATGTTGCCTGGAACCTTATGACATCACACACTTCCTTTGCAGCAATTGACAAGGTCTCATGCAGTGGTTGGGAAGCTGATGGCCCTCGTCTACGTTTTGACCAGATGTTCTCTGTATGTAGGTACTGTTCTGCAATACCATCGATACCCGATCTGACACTGTCAATTGCATCCAAAAATGTATGAACATCCTTTTCAACAGCAGTTGCATCTGTGGTACACTGAAGTTGCCTGTACAGAACATCAACATGGGGCATTATACAATGGAAGACAGCAAGCCAAAATTTAAATTGGTCATTTTCATGTGATTGCAGTAGCCCATTTGCTTCCAGTACAGTTGCTGCACCAGATGTAGGATTCCTGCACAAATAATCAAAGCACTCTTCCAGCGACTCCAAGTTCTCATACACTGCATTTACACTACGGATGTTAAAATTCCACCATGTTCCTGACACTCTTGGCATGTGTCGGATACTATATTATCCAGAGCAGCTTGTCTTTGAGCTGAACGACTGAAAAAGGCTGGAATTCCACCAAGTGTGGAAAAAAATATCCTTGCTTCAGTGTTCTGTTGTGCGGCTCTTTGCATTATCAGATTAAGTTGGTGGGCATAGCAGTGTACATAGTAGGCATATTTAAACTTTTCTCTTATGATGGCCTGGACCCAGGGTTGCCAGATTTCCAGCACCCCAGGTAGGGACAAAAAAGAAGAGGAAGGTCTCTCACGGCTAGTGAAGACCAAAAAAAAAAAAAAAAAAAGGTCTTCGGCAACTGAAGACCAAAAAAAAAAAAAAAAGAGAATTCCACATTTAAGAACTGAGCTCACTCAGTAGCTCTGCACTAAACACGGAGCTTCTCGTGTTTAATGCATTGCAGTTCCGCATTCAACACAAGTAGTCTGTTTAGCGATTTTGATTGGCTCATATCAGCATATATGGGCTGTCAACAGTAAACACGGAGCTTCTCGTGTTTAATGCGGAACACAAGAAGCTCCGTGTTTAGCAATTTTTGATTGGCCCGTATGCCAGGTATTTTTAAAAAAAATCAAAAAAAAAAAAAAAACAAAGCGGAGGCTGGCCGGGATTTAAACTGGCAGGGCGGGACTCGGGATCAGGCTGCTGATCTCGGGACAGTCCCGCCCAAATAGGGATGTCTGGCAACCCTGCCTGGACCCCATGCTGAATACCACTCATAACCGATGCACCATCATAACTCTGAGCAATCACTTTTTCATGCTGGTCTCCCACTACTTCCTTCAACTGTTGTTCTATCACAACAGCAATATGTTGTGCTGTCTTTCCAAGTGGTGTAAAGTATCCCCAAAAACGTTCCACCACCTGTCCATTGACAATGTAATGGAACACAATAGCTATTTGCCACGTCGCAGCAAAATCAGTGGTTTCATCTGCAATTACTGCTATAAATTTTGCAGTACGAATCTCTTTTTTTATTTCTTCTCTGCATACTATTAGCATGCAGTCCAGGAGTTCATTTTGAATAGTTTTTGATGTTCCTTTGAAAACAGTTGAAGCTGTCATGTGGTCCAACAACTTCTATCAAACTGGCTGACTAATTCTACTATTGCCCGGAAGTTTCCTGGATTCCTGACTCTTCAGACTCATCATGACCTCTGAAAACTAGTTCTTGTGCACCACACGCCTTCATGCATTCTATTAAAATAGACAGAACATGACGGTTGTCATCCACTTTCTTGTTGTGTCTTTCTACTGATAACTGGTATCCACTACTTAACTGAGACCTGATATCCACAGTTCCCAACACTGCTAGGCTCATTTCGCTGTCTAGATGTTTAGCAGACTGTTCATGCCTTCTGGACTTTTCTTCCAGTCTCTTCAGGTCATCCATACCCTTTGATGTCCAGGCTTCCTCTCCACCAAATAACAAACATGGGAAGCAGTACAAGCTGTTTGTTTCCTCACAACCACAGATCCAGGTGTGTTTGTCATACACTGACCTGTTGAAGCTGCACGTGTATGTTCTTGACCTACTTGTACCTGCAGACTCTATCTTCAAATCAGGTGTGGGTCTTCCAGTCCTCTTGATTCTTAACTTCTCATTAAGAGTCAACTCTTTAAAATTAATAGATTTCAGATAGGCCACTGTAACACTCTGCTCACTCTGTTCACTCATTCTGGTTATTGTAGTCGAAGTTGTTGCAACTCTGAAATGAAGATATTGCAGAAATGATTTAAGTGCCACTGTTGTATACATGTAATGATTTACAGCTTCAGAAACAGCACTCATTGCATTGACATTCATTGACAGTGCCACAGCCATGATCTACCAACTATCTGGCTTGGCCTTGCCAGGATTAAAGACTATTAATGCATTTGTGATGCACACACTGTCACAGCTTACATTGTCTTTGCAGGACTAACAGGGGCAGTCATTCCATTGCCTCCACTATACTTTCTGCTTTGATCCTTCCAGCATTAAAATATATCTGCTGCACAGAGACTGTAGTCCCACAGCCTGTATGCATATTGCTTACTCCTCATTGCAAAGCCAGAATTACAACACTAAATGGTTATTTCATTCCAACACTGGCTACATGAAAGTCCCCATCCCAACAGCCTACCAAAAGTACCTGGCTCAAAAACCTCTGAAATCAGAAAGCAAACAGTAATGAACTGCAAATGGCTGCATTAATTTAGTCCATTGCACAGAAATGGTATACAGGCTTGCCCAACAGCAGACTTTACCCAAACAGTCATCTTGCAAAGCCATAACTGACAGTAAACAAGGGCAGTCACCTAATGAATTCACAAACACCCTCCCATTACCTAATGAAGTAGCTGCTTTTACTGGTCAGGATTAAAGTACAAATACTAACAACTGCATTGCATACTTTCATTTTGCTGACAGACTCACTATCACAGCTTGTGTGCATCAGCCAAGTATACATTTCATTTTAAAATTAATTTTACTTACCAGACTTTCTACAATAAAACATGGTTTAACAAAAATTCCTTGACACCCCCACCACACACATACAAACCACTCAGATTTCAGAGCTTCAGCTTCTGGTCGATCTTATTTGAGCGAAATCGACATTACTGTTGAAAATGTAGACAGAACTGCAACTATTCACACAAGCATTGCCCCCAGCCCAACTCCCTACCCAGAGAAACTGCTTTCAGCCTACAATGTTTAAGCGAACTAAATCACCATGGTTGCATTTCTTTCACATCACAATAGCCAAGAACTTGCACATAATCTTACTTTATTTGCTGGTGTGTCTGTAAACTACAGGCCATTTCATTTCAGAGACCCCCCCCAGGCTATTTCTGACAAAAATTATCTAAAATGCCCCAACCTCCCGAAAGAAAGACTACTAAAATGGCCAAAATGATCATACTATATTATGTTATGTAACCACCATAGTCATGTACAAGCTTCACATGCAGTCAAGCTTCCTTATTTGTATGCACAATATCTTTAATTTTATTTTCCAGAAAGGAGGATGCATGCAGGGTACGAGTCCCAGACCAATACACATTTCCATTTCACATGTACTGATTCTGAAGTATCTAAGTACCACATATATTGATTTAAAACACAAGGCATGTGTAGTACACTGCCTGCTTATTTTTAGATTATTCTAATGCAAGGATTCTACCCTAATTGAAAATGTTATGTTATGTTTTTCATTTTCTTATAATTATAGCTACTCGACAATATACTGGCAATATATATATATATATATATATATATATATATATATATATATATATATATATATATAAAAAATAAATACAATATAGAAGTGCAGTAGTAGTAGTAGTGCTAATGACCCACCCCTAAAAAATTTACACTCAGACGTCTTGTTCTGGGAAAATGTTAAGAGTACAACAAAGAAAATATAACACTGCAGTGCAAGTTTGTTAAGAGGGAAGCACATCAGCTAACTAACTTAGATAAATGTGTCACTGGACTGCTTTGCTGTTGCCAAGTTAACCACTGAATATGATCACAAGTACACTAAAACGAACACATGAAACATTAATACTGTTCTGCAATACCATCGATACCCGATCTGACACTGTCAATTGCATCCAAAAATGTATGAACATCCTTTTCAACAGCAGTTGCATCTGTGGTACGACACTGAAGTTGCCTGTACAGAACATCAACATGGGGCATTATACAATGGAAGACAGCAAGCCAAAATTTAAATTGGTCATTTTCATGTGATTGCAGTAGCCCATTTGCTTCCAGTACAGTTGCTGCACCAGATGTAGGATTCCTGCACAAATAATCAAAGCACTCTTCCAGCGACTCCAAGTTCTCATACACTGCATTTACACTACGGATGTTAAAATTCCACCATGTTCCTGACACTCTTGGCATGTGTCGTGATACTATATTATCCAGAGCAGCTTGTCTTTGAGCTGAACGACTGAAAAAGGCTGGAATTCCACCAAGTGTGGAAAAAAATATCCTTGCTTCAGTGTTCTGTTGTGCGGCTCTTTGCATTATTAGATTAAGTTGGTGGGCATAGCAGTGTACATAGTAGGCATATTTAAACTTTTCTCTTATGATGGCCTGGACCCAGGGTTGCCAGATTTCCAGCACCCCAGGTAGGGACAAAAAAGAAGAGGAAGGTCTCACTCGTAGTGAAGACCAAAAAAAAAAAAAAAAAAAAAACTGAAAAAACAAAAAAAAAAGAAAGAATTAAAAAAAAGAAAGCTCAATAAGAGGAATTCTCACTCTAAACCTCTTAATGCATCCGTTTCCGCATTCAACACAAATGGCTCGCAGTTTTGCATTCAACAGCTCCCGTATTAGCGGCATATGCTTGGCCCAAGAAATAAGCTAAGCTCTGAGCCTGCGTGTTTGTCGTTCCTAAGCCGCGTGTTTAGCAATTTTTAGGCACAATGCCAGGGTATTTCCGTGTTGTAATTTAAAAAAAAAAAAAAAAAAAAAAACAAACAAAGCGGAGGCAAACTGGCAGGATGTCTGCCTGCCTGGACCCCATGCTGAATACCACTCATAACCGATGCACCATCATGACTCTGAGCAATCACTTTTTCATGCTGGTCTCCCACTACTTCCTTCAACTGTTGTTCTATCACAACAGCAATATGTTGTGCTGTCTTTCCAAGTGGTGTAAAGTATCCCCAAAAACGTTCCACCACCTGTCCATTGACAATGTAATGGAACACAATAGCTATTTGCCACGTCGCAGCAAAATCAGTGGTTTCATCTGCAATTACTGCTATAAATTTTGCAGTACGAATCTCTTTTTTTATTTCTTCTCTGCATACTATTAGCATGCAGTCCAGGAGTTCATTTTGAATAGTTTTTGATGTTCCTTTGAAAACAGTTGAAGCTGTCATGTGGTCCAACAACTTCTTATCAAACTGGCTGACTAATTCTACTATTGCCCGGAAGTTTCCTGGATTCCTTGACTCTTCAGACTCATCATGACCTCTGAAAACTAGTTCTTGTGCACCACACGTCTTCATGCATTCTATTAAAATAGACAGAACATGACGGTTGTCATCCACTTTCTTGTTGTGTCTTTCTACTGATAACTGGTATCCACTACTTAACTGAGACCTGATATCCACAGTTCCCAACACTGCTAGACTCATTTCGTTGTCTAGATGTTTAGCAGACTGTTCATGCCTTCTGGACTTTTCTTCCAGTCTCTTCAGGTCATCCATACCCTTTGATGTCCAGGCTTCCTCTCCACCAAATAACAAACATGGGAAGCAGTACAAGCTGTTTGTTTCCTCACAACCACAGATCCAGGTGTGTTTGTCATACACTGACCTGTTGAAGCTGCGTGTGTATGTTCTTGACCTACTTGTACCTGCAGACTCTATCTTCAAATCAGGTGTGGGTCTTCCAGTCCTCTTGATTCTTAACTTCTCATTAAGAGTCAACTCTTTAAAATTAATAGATTTCAGATAGGCCACTGTAACACTCTGCTCACTCTGTTCACTCATTCTGGTTATTGTAGTCGAGTTGTTGCAACTCTGAAATGAAGATATTGCAGAAATGATTTAAGTGCCACTGTTGTATACATGTAATGATTTACAGCTTCAGAAACAGCACTCATTTCATTGACATTCATTGACAGTGCCACAGCCATGATCTACCAACTATCTGGCTTGGCCTTGCCAGGATTAAAGACTATTAATGCATTTGTGATGCACACACTGTCACAGCTTACATTGTCTTTGCAGGACTAACAGAGACAGTCATTCCATTGCCTCCACTATACTTTCTGCTTTGATCCTTCCAGCATTAAAATATATCTGCTGCACAGAGACTGTAGTCCCACAGCCTGTATGCATATTGCTTACTCCCTCATTGCAAAGCCAGAATTACAACACTAAATGGTTATTTCATTCCAACACTGGCGACATGAAAGTCCCCCATCCCAACAGCCTACCAAAAGTACCTGGCTCAAAAACCTCTGAAATCAGAAAGCAAACAGTAATGAACTGCAAATGGCTGCATTAATTTAGTCCATTGCACAGAAATGGTATACAGGCTTGCCCAACAGCAGACTTTACCCAAACAGTCATCTTGCAAAGCCATAACTGACAGTAAACAAGGGCAGTCACCTCAATGAATTCACAAACCCCCCCCCCTCCATCTACCTAATGAAGTAGCTGCTTTTTACTGGTCAGGATTAAAGTACAAATACTAACAACTGCATTGCATACTTTCATTTTGCTGACAGACTCACTATCACAGCTTGTGTGCATCAGCCAAGTATACATTTAATTTTAAAATTAATTTTACTTACTAGACTTTCTACAATAAAACATGGTTTAACAAAAATTCCTTGACCCCCCCCCAACCACACACATACAAACCACTCAGATTTCAGAGCTTCAGATTCTGGTCGATCTTATTTGAGCGAAATTGACATTACTGTTGAAAATGTAGACAGAACTGCAGCTATTCACACAAGCATTGCCCCAGCCCAACTCCCTACCCAGAGAAACTGCTTTCAGCCTACAATGTTTAAGCGAACTAAATCACCATGGTTGCATTTCTTTCACATCACAATAGCCAAGAACTTGCACATAATCTTACTTTATTTGCTGGTGTGTCTGTAAACTACAGGCCATTTCATTTCAGAGACCCCCCCCCAGGCTATTTCTGACAAAAATGATCTAAAATGCCCCAACCTCCCGAAAGAAAGACTACTAAAAATGGCCAAAAATGATCATACTATATTATGTTATGTAACCACCATAGTCATGTACAAGCTTCACATGCAGTCGTTTCCTTATTTGTATGCACAATATCTTTTAATTTTATTTTCCAGAAAAGGAGGATGCATACAGAGTACCAGTCCCAGACCAATACACATTTCCATTTCACATGTACTGATTCTGAAGTATTCAAGTACCACATATATTGATTTAAAACACAAGGCATGTGTAGTACACTGCCTGCTTATTTTTAGATTATTCTAATGCAAGCATTCTACCCTAATTGAAAATGTTATGTTATGTTTTCATTTTCTTATAATTATCGCTAATCTACGACAATATACTGCTAATATATATATATATATATATATATATATATATATATATATATATATATATAAAAATAAATACAATATAGAAGTGCAGTAGTAGTAGTAGTGCTAATGACCCACCCCCTAAAAAATTTACACTCAGACGTCTTGTTCTGGGAAAATGTTAAGAGTACAACAAAGAAAAATATAACACTGCAGTGCAAGTTTGTTAAGAGGGAAGCACATCAGCTAACTAACTTAGATAAATGTGTCACTGGACTGCTTGCTGTTGCCAAGTTAACCACTGAATATGATCACAAGTACACTAAAACAAACACATGAAACATTAATCCTCAGGGCCTCAGGGCAGGGTAAACACCTGGACTGCCATAAACCCATAAAAGTCAGCATTTTCTGCATGTTGTAACTACCAATCTATTCAGCCTGTAGACACTCGGTCTCCAACTTCATTTAAGAGTGTGAAATTTTTATAACTTAAAGCCATTTACTTTGTGCTGCTATTTTTGGGAGGAATAGAATTCCTAGCCTTCTGATCTTCCAGAATCTAATAAGGGTTATTCTGCTCTTAAGTTAAGAGTCTCTCCACACTGTATAATTACTTATCTCTTGTGTATAATTAATCTGCATCCTTTCTGTAAAGTTGGTGCAATCTGAAGTGGGTCTTGGGGGAAGGCTAAATGAATGTTTAACTACCTCAGACAGTATTGTTTTGCCAGGTGTAGCCTGAAGCCAGTATGATTCACTGGAGTGTAGTAATCCATTGCATTAGTCAATCATTAAAATATTTGTTCATTTCCAAGACATTAGCTTAAATTACTTAAACATTTATTCTTACAGGGAAAAGTACATTTGCTAGCATTCTTTTACTATGCTCAAAACCACAAAAGCTGGTATTTTAAATACACTGCTTCCCTGTTTGCCAACAAGCTATCACTATGAGAGTCCAATCAAAACAAAAATGAAGTGGTAAAGAAAACAATATTTCAATGCCTTGGCTACATGACAGCTTGCTTAATATCTAGATGGGAAGCAAAGGCTGTGATGAATCAAAAAAATAAATTACTTCCAAATACATTAGCGGAGTGGAATGCTAGTCAAGTATAAAGAGACAAGCAGCCAACAAAATGCATTTTCTGAATACACAAAATCAACAGTATAAAAATGACAGAAAACCAGAACATTCTGCAAAAGGACAGATTAAAAGCCATGACTGTACTTGTGTCTACCTTGGATACTCTTTAAGTGCTCCTTGCCTGGACACATCTACCTTGGAGGGATACTCTAAACCTGGACACATCTAAAGTCACTACATGGGGGAGTGGGGGTACAAGTATGTCACAATTTGAAACGTCTCTGGCTGATGGCCCCGAGCCCATGACACATTTCATATACTCAACCTCAGAGCAAGAAATCTGGATAAGGCCATAAATAAAAATAGGACAAAGGTCAAAATACAGACAATTTTTAAATGCTGCTCTTACAAACCTAGAAAGTTCAGTAGGTCTTGCATCAGTATGACTTTTCTGTAGGGTATGAAATCTGAAATCTGAAACTCAAAAACACCTGTCAGTGAACTTAACTTAGCATACTAACCTCCTATGATATAATAAGCATAAAACAAAATGCAGCAAATATATGGAGCACAAAATGAACATGACAGGAGAAAGAGTAGCTAATGGGCTTTTCATTTAATGCATAGTAGTCCAGAGACAACACTACTAACTTCTCAATGCCAAAGACCAAATGCAGAAAGACCATCATTAAAAATCTAAGTTGTAACCTGGCTGTAGCACAAAATACTGAATGTCACTCTGTAAACATGCTAAAACACTTGATGTCATCAACATCAGTCCAATTTACCTCAGCAAAAATGCCTTTTTTTTCTTCTCCACCCAGAGCCTCATTTATCTAAAACAGATATATTTTTGTGTTGCATTTCTTGACTGATAGTGCTTTGAAATATACTTCCCAGGGTTCCTATTCTTATTAACAATAATAAAATAATGATGGCCCCTTAATGGCTAATTTTACTACTGCCTTCTGTGCAGTGAGGCACTTGGCATATATGCTGTATATTTGTAATGCCAAATATAGTACTTAGAGGCTGCATATCAGACATTTTAATGTTCTATGAAATGCCAATTATGAAAATCATTTTTGTTATATTGCTATAACTTTGGTTTCATTCTCCCCAGAGAGGGTCAGAGCACTGACCTCAATCTAGAGCTAATTATGTAAATGTACACTGTTGTAGAAAATTATAAGATTAGTTATTTGTTCTTCTCTCCTTTCAGTTAATACATAGCACTGCACAGATAGGCTGGCTTTATATAAATGTTGATAATGATATCAGTACATTTTCATTACTTATGATGCAATAAAAAGTATAAATTATAGGACTTGAACTGTGATATTAGCACAACGAAAAACTGATGCATTATTAATAGAAATGATGACTGTAAGGGCAATAAGGACCATACGTTGTGATGGGTCCTGTGGGTAAATACACTTAGTCTGACTGTAACTTTACATTAAGCCAGCCTAACTACTAACAAGCAAAGCAATACTTATAAATTCAAGTAGAAAACTAAAACTAACCCCTTACAATCTAGCTCTAGTAATAATCATCACTCAAACTTTAAAAGTAGCATTAAAAAAAAAAACTCTATTCACTGACCTGTAAAAAGATAATTCATAATAGGTGCCACCTACAAGACACATCAGTGAATGAAAAAAAAATGCAAACTAACTATCCTACCACCTATTAATGCAATCAGTACCCCTTTGTTTGAGGCTGTTCTTCAGTGATCTCCGCTAGGAATATATAACAGTTAACTGCATTTTCTACATATACTAATATATCAGAGAGTTGGGCAGTAACAGTCCATACCGGTGTTTCTCAAACTTTTCTGATCGTGGCCCACTTGAATAAAGCATATAACTCAGTGGCCAACAAGCCTCTTCCATAAACCACATGACATCACATATCCAGGTATACACAAGCACCAAAATGAAACATTTCCCAAACACTGACACAGTAATGAATAATTTTCCCCAGTAACCCATTCATTAGTTTATATTGTGTATGCACAAGCACTGAATGACACAAATTATTTTGCCCAGTGGTCGCTTCAGCTGTCTGACCATGCACAAGCACTTCCCTGATACACGAATGAATTTCCCCAAGCAAAATCTTCATTACTATGTCCAGGTATACACAAGCACCAAAGTTAAACACTTCACAAATACTAACACAGAAGTAATGAATAATTTTCCCCAAGTAACCCTTCATTAGTTTGTACTCTGTATGCACAAGCACTAAAATGACACAATAAATTATTTTGCACAGTTTTCACTTCAGCTGTCTGACCATGTATGCACAAGCACTTCCCTGATACACAAATGAATTTCCCCAAGCAAAATCTTCATTACTATGTCCAGGTATATACACAAGCACCAAAATTAAACACTTCACAAATAGTAACACAGTAATTTTCCCCATGTAACCCTTCATTAGTTTGTACTCTGTATGCACAAGCACTAAAATGACACAATAAATTATTTTGCACAGTTTTCACTTCAGCAGTCTGACCATGTAAGCACAAGCACTTCCCTGATACACAAATTCCCTACACAAAATCTTCATTACTATGTCCAGATATACACAAGCACTGAAATGAAACATTTCCCTAAAAGAAAAAAGACCCCTTCAGTAAAATGTCCAGGTACAATATGCAAAAGCACTAAAATTAAACATTTGCCCATGTGACCCCTCAATAACATACAAGCACCAAAATGAAACATTCACCCAAGTGACCTCTTCAGAAAAATGCTGAGGTATCCCCAAACACCAAAACGAAAAATTTGCCCCTTTCCTTCAATAACATAAAAGTACAACACCAAAATCATAAACATTCACCCAAACAACCACTTCAACATAACTATAAGCATATATTCACTGTAATGTGCTTCCATTACTAATCTTTTCTATGTTTAGCATCTAATTGAAGTCCAAAAAATGCATTACTGGATCAGAATATATCTTACTCAGCAGTCTACCCCATAAAAACTCAAATGGAACATGTCCCTATCAAAAAGATGTTCCACCTTACAAAACTCTTGCCAGTTAAGTTAAGTACTACTTCCAAATCTTTGGTAGTACAAAATTTGCATAGTAGCTAATTATCAAATAGCAATGATTTAGAGAACAGATAGTCTGAAAATGAAGAAGGTACAATTTCTGAGAAACACACATTTATATTACTTAGTCTACAGACCTCAAAAATGTTCTGAACCAGATTATACATGCTTACACAGGGGTACCCTTCAGATTGTAATTATACATATCTGTTAGTGTGGCCCATTTCATAATTTTTAAGTCACAAAAGCAAGGCTGAAAGTATTTTGTCACAGTCTGTGTTGTGTAAATGCAGATAAATATAGAATTCGATATAAAACTCAATTCAGAATTTATTGGAATATTTTATTTTACTGCTCTGAATATTCTCTATAACTATTCCCAGAATTACATATGTACATAGTTTGACTTGAATACCTTTTATATTACCCTTTTAGTAGATTCAGGTGTATTTTATATTTTCATTAATGCATTAATGTTGGTTTCATCTCAACACTACTATTTGCTTTTCTGATACCTTGTTTGACAGCTTGCAAATGTGCTATTCCCCCAATGATGCCCTTATTTACAGTGGGTCATTAAAATACTCATAGGGATACTGAAAAAAGTATAATACTTGGTAAATTTGATAACGTTAAGCATATACAAAAGAAATGCTGCTTCAGATAGATCAGTTGTGGATTTATATTTTATTTAAAGAATACTGTGTTGAAACAGAAAGAAAGTATCTCACATATATAGCCCCAGTCTTCACTATGAGGCCAAAACAGATGAAAACAAAAGTCAAATATCTCCAGGGGAATGTGTCTCAGAAATTTACTCTATTTTATCAGCAAGAAAACTATTTTCCTTCTCCATAATGGCTGACCATCATGCCCCACTTCTACACCACCTGGAAATGCCACCCTAATGGATACCCACTGTACCCTTCACTGAATGGTGTCTCTTCTCGGAAAAGTTCTGCTCTGAGGATGCTTCAGATTCCTCACGTAGACTTTCACGGTTAGTTTCCCCACCAGACAGGCAGGCAAGATGAGCTTTGTGGATAAGCCATTCTCTCTCTCTCCAGTGAATGACTTTTTTGCTCCTGCCTGTCTATACATCAAGCATCTGAGCCACTAAATGAAATAGGGTTGCCTGGAACATAGTCAGGGCTTTACCTTTCTTTGCCACTGGTGTGGTATCTTAACATAAAGAAAAATATCTAATGGCAGGCCAACAGGTAGTATATGGATTGAAACTTTAGGGCACAATGCCCCAGATTTTGGGATTTAACATCCTCTTAAAAGTTTCTTACATCTTCCATAATTTTCCAACCAATCAATTAACTCACAAAGCTCATATGCAAATGCCAGAATCTCACATTCATGGTAAAAAAATAATTTATATTCTCTATTTCATCACTTCCAACACTATCTGGGTTATAGACAGGTATCAGGGTGTAAGTGAGTTTTTACAAAGAGTGCTGACATTACTCAATGGGCTTTGGTATAGGAAAAGAGACAAGGTGCACATGGTACTCATAATCTGCACAAACAAAGTCATAACTATTCTTGCATCCCAGCAGCTTATACACACACACACACACACACTCTTACAGCTACAGACAATTCTGAGTTTTCTAATTTTACCTTCCACTTGTCTTTGCTATATTGTAGGAAATCAAAGACAAAAACAAAATCCCACAAGGACACAGTAAATCTATTAAGTGACTGTGCAGAAGGAATTGAGCCTGAAAGTCACGCACTGTGAAGCAGGAGTGGTTACCACTACACTGCTGTACCTTTGATGTTAAACACTTAATGTATGCATGATGCTGTCACTGAAAATGACTGTTAGACTCCCTGTTATGTTCGTGCCAGTTACTTCCAAACGCTCCCCTCCCCCACCTCCAGTCATGCCATAAAGCTGCAGCTATTTAATACATGTGAAAGTAAGATAACAATTATTAAAAAAACAGCAAAAATGACTCAGGACACTGGTAATTTAGCACTTTCGTTCATTTAATACAGAACTTCCTAAGATAACAATTATCTTTAAATAGGGATGCAGCAAGTGAAATACGAAATGTGGGAAAATATTTTCAGAATAAACTTAGTCCTTATGTCTACTTCATATACTATCCCTGTGGTCATCCGAATGTGGGACAGTCCATCAGATAAATAATCATGAACTGAAAATGATTAAACCGCATGATTACAATATCACAAAATCAGCACAACAAATCTCACTTTATCATTGCACTATCTGGAGTTTATGTTATGTTTCTTTCTGTTTGAGATCTCTGTTATTAGTAGTTCAACAGTTGAACAAGGAATGTACCACTTGGGAATAGTCATTCACTAGAGTAGAAATGAAATAAATAAATGATATATATATGTTATCCTTTCTGAGCACTTTTAGCCAATTAAAATATGTTACAGCCTGCTAAATATGTCTGCAGGGATTATAGTGTAAGTTATAATGCACTTTTTAAATATTAACTGTGAAACATTACAGTGCCCTAGAGTTAAATAACTCTTTTTAGTTTGGATTTTGTGAGGATAGAGCCTTCTTTGACTTGAACAAGATTATTATAACCTGCCCATGTGAGTAAAGACAATATATGTTACCTTTTTCATTATCTGTATACACTTTCATGAGTACTGTTCCATATACTTCTTACGTTTTAAATTAAATAAACTAAGTTCATTGTTTGATTAGTATTTCAAACACATCAAGTTATCATTTAAACTCTTAAATCATTATAGTGAAGTCTGTAAGTGTGTATAATCACAGTTTATGATTACGTTAAAACATCACTGAAATCAAGGAAAAAGTAAAAAAATGGACAGATTGCATATGTGCTTATTACACTGCTAACTCATTATGATAATCACTTTTTTGTACTATATAAAGCCTTCTGGCTTCCATTCACACTGATTACTAATAGTCCCAGTTGTATGGAACATTAATAAATTAAATTTGTTAGCAAAGTAAGACCATTGGACATACATTCCCTTTTCATGGGCAAAATCTGGCAGTACTATCTGCTTAAGTGATTTACTCAACATTCACATATCAAAAAAATATATAAATACAAATACAGTATAAATAAAACCATAAGATAGCTTTTATACATTTATCTAAAACAGTCTGACAGACATAGCATGTAATGAGGTGATACAATAATAATTAATAATAATACTAAAATATCTAATATATATTTTACAATGTCATATTGGATTAATAATAATAAGTAATGAAATAAATAGTAAAAAATAGTAAATAACTCTCCTGTTGATTCCAGAACAGCCTGATGAAAGAAGCAGGGAAGGCAAGCAGCAATAATAAATCCACCAGGTCCACCACAGTTGTTGCCTCGCGCTCTTTGTCTCTCTTGTTGTGCCAAAAAATTAAAAAAAAATGTTTATAATTGTACTGTTTTAAGTTGTATAAAGTTTAACAGGAAAAAAGGTCACAATTACACTACTAGATCCAACGCCGAAAACCGACTGACTGATTCTCGCTCTTTTCCCAGGACATAAAGCCTGGGAAGAGAGCGACAACCAATCAGCAGCATTTGCCCAGCAAGCACATCATGACGTGCCTGCGGACGTCGCAGTCTGAGCCCCTTCCATGTCTATGCGGTTTGTGTCTCAACCGCATAGACTTCTGGGGAGTTCTGGGCATCACAATGATGCTTTCTTTGCTCCTCCGGGCTGCAATCAAAACATTGCAGCAAGAATTAAAAAAAAAAAAAAAAACGCTGTTGCGATAGAAGCGCGCAATGCGCATGCACATAATTTCGAGTCGCGGACTCGAAATTTAAAGTTTTAAGAACAGATTTAATTTTTTTTTTTTTTTACATTAAAAAAAATAAACTAAGTACTCAGCTGTCTAGCTGAGGGGGCTGCAGTCCGGCAGCCCGATGCCACGAGCCGCCCCTGCCAACTGGACACTGTATGAGCCACCCATACAAATGACAATCGTTGCCTGCAACATATGCCCATAGAGAGGTCAAAGGATATAACACCACACACAGGTTTACATACATGGGAAAGCTTTATTTGTGTACTATTACAGTTGTATATGCCATGTCATATAGCTGTTTAGACACTGACATCCATATAGACAGATTAATGCAACTGTGAAACAGTTATACTGATACAGTAGTCTGGAAAGGTTTGCATATGTTGCTGTTCAGGACGAGGCCTTCAAGTAGTACAATAGCAAAGACAGACTGGGCCACAGGATACCAAACAACAGTAAGTAAATGCAGATGTATAGTTCAGCAGCCTCTATCTACACTCTGTACACAATCCCTAGGGGGTAAAGACCTCAGCTGACACAATGGGATATAACTGTTACATAACAAGGCATAACTGGCACCATCACAATCACACTGACAAACAGAACAGTCTATATGGCAGGAGGCAGTAGGCCTGCATTTACCCAAGGTGGATTGTATGGTAATCACATACCTTAAGGCAGCTTACCCCTGATTTCCCCACATGTTGTAACAGCTTAGGTTAATTATGGTGCATCCCCCCCTAGACTCAATAATACAAGGCCATATACCACTGTTACATACACAAGCCTCTGGAGTGCATAAGGGCACAAATGTATTGTGTAGGTGAAGCCTACACATATATGGCCCCAACCCCACAGTATGTGTGGGGGGCACAACAGCAGTGGACTGATGGCAGGAATGGCAGCATGACATACTCACAGCCCACTACAGAACAACCTCTGACAGCATTTCATATGTGCAAAGCCTGGTCTGTAGGTGGAGGACAGAGGCTGGAACACAGGCCCATATGTATAAAACTGTTGTCATACACTAAGCTAGTCACTGGTGTTACTGGATAGTCTGCAACATACACTTCATCAGGAATATGAAGTTAGAAACAGAAATGGATGCAGCAATGTACTGATAGCACTCAACACACACACACAGCCAGTGATATATCTGACAAAATACCTGTGTGGTGGACAGACAAACCATAATAGGCACACCTCTGGCCATCAAGAGGATAGGCCCACAGCTGAGAGCTATGCAGACAAACTGCATTCCAAGTTAAACTAGTATGTACACACAAACCCTGTAACACCAGTGCTATACAATGCATACAACAACTCTACTCACACTCTGTTGGTAGTTCTGGAACCTCCTACAAATATGCAGCTGGCCTGAGTGTGCAGGTTCTCCTGTAAGAGGTATTGCTACCTGCTCTCCATAACACTGATGCCCACATGCAGGAAAGATGTCTATCATACAGGAAAGGTAAAGGGACCAAGCCCACATGATGTAGGTATTTATAGTAGTTGGTTGCCATGACGGTGGTAATTGGAAGTAATACACAGCATGCTGCATGCAGGTAGCAAGTGGAGGACACTGATTGGTGCAGAGGACATCACCTGACCATGTGCATCACCTACAAAGTCCATGCTTCAATCTATGCAAAGCAGCTCATTCCATTTACTGGAGAGAGACTGAGAGAGAGAGAGAGAGAGAGAGAGAGAGAGAGAGAGAGCTCGTATAAGTAAAAAAAAAATACTCAACACTCTAGAAGTGTCTGCAGTCCCAGAACAGGTATGTGAATTATATATATATATATATATATATATATATATATATATATATATATGTATGTATGTAATTGACCATAGTACTTGGTCCATAATAATGAGATAGATGATGTGGAATGCTTTATATGTGCCTTCAGGTGTTGTAATGATGTTCCGCTGAACAACTGCTAAGAACAATAGAGTCTGTCCCTGTGGGTAGTGAGCCATACCCCACAACCGTGCAGAGCAGCACTGACTGATAAGATGTAAGCCATCATAGTGTGTGTTATGTAATGGCAAATATGTATATTATGTGGCCAATAGCTGGTAGTGGAAGTAATGCCATTATAATGGACACGTAGGATCCACTGCCCACTCCTTGCAGGATACTCAGGTTAATCTGTATTGTAGCATGCAGGAATGCCATAGTTATTTAATAGGGTTACCTGCAATCTGGCCCTACATATACCCCCCTAATGTCAGGCTGTGTCCATATGGGGCACCTGTCTGTGTTGTAACAAAGCAGAACAGTGCAGCTGTGCAGGAAGGTGTTGTGAGATTGTGGACCTGATGTCTGAATGTACCCCACATATAGGTATGCATATGTGTACATATGTACACATATATATATATATATATATATATATATATATATATATATATATATATATATATACATGTATGTCCACAAATATACAGATACCCATGGGTAGATATATATATGAGCACATATATATAACATCACATATATCTACACATATATAGATGTATACCTATATGCACATGTCTACATATATACAAACACACACACACACACAAACATATATGTATGTAAATACATGTCCCCTATATTACTACCACAGTGCTGCATGCTATGTGCAAGGAAACAGCACACATAGCAATACACACAAATATCTACAGCTGTCAGTGTATGCAACATGGATGGGTATGTCACACGTGAACCACATTGCCCTTGTCTGTGAAGTATGGAATGGGAATATGGGGAAGTATGGCAGGTATAGTTGTGGAGGTGGTCAGGGTTGGTAGGTATAGAGGACAGCCTACAGGGGTGGTATGTGATCCATGTGTTGGGAAAACACCCTGGATGGTGTGTGTGGTCTGTGATGTGGACGTCCCATGGGCACAATATGGACACAATGGGAACAAGCCTCCCATCCATTGCTACTCATGACAGCAGTCCATGTCCTGAAGGTGCCCAGCCTGGAGGCTGAGCAGGAGGAGCATGTTGGCCCTGTGAATGGGTACTGGGTGCCTCAGAGTGATGTAGCACATCCCACATGTGTTTGTGGACCCCATTATGGAACAGACCCTGGACCTGACCACAGGGGACAGGAACATGTCTGTGTGTGCCCCCGGGGGGGGGGCAACATCCTTTGGGTTGGTTCCACCTGATGATATTGCTGGACCAGTACATGAGGAGGCCCCAGGGTGGGACACACATGTGATGTGGCTTTTATCATGGGCAGATGTGTTTGGAGAGGTGGTTCTGCTGGCCAATAGTACATATACATGCTATTGTGTCACTGTTATAGAACATATGTTGGTAGTAATAGTCTACACAATCCCAGAACATGTCCAACAGCATGCATAGATAACCTCAATAACATGGTATGTCAGATGTGTAGCACACACATAGCAGGCATACCACAGGCATATATGGAACCATTGTGGCCCTGAAAATTGCATGCAGGTGAATAGTCTGTAACAGGCCAGCAATGATAGTGTCTAGACAGGGAACATGGCTACAAACACATTGCACAAAGCGTGGTACAGTACAATATCTGCCCCACTGGTAGGTATGCTGTAGCCATTCCTATTGAGATGTGTGTACAGTTTGCTGTCACTGATATGGTGGAGGGAGTGACAGTGATATATATTAAGAACTGTGGTAACCTTGCTGCATGACCTGCTCACACCTGTGTCCATCTTTATGTCTTTCAGGCACGATGTCTCATGCAAGGTTGCCTGCCTACTCAGTGGCAGAAAATGACATCTTGCTGGATGGACTAATCCATCACTATGCAACCTTGTTTGGCTGGGCTGCCCATGATCAGCAGGAGGGGACCGTCCCGTGGAATGACCTAGTCCATAGGGTCAATGATGTTGGACAGCACAACCGCAGTTATGAGCAGGTCTGGCATCATTGTTCTGACCTGCTTTGCAATGCCCGTCGGTGTGCTGCTGCTGTCCGGGGGGGAATCACCTCTCCACAAGGGTGGCCATGCTGACCGCCCCCCCCCGACAAGTGTGGAAGAGCTTCTGGTCAAACTCATGGCACCTGCCCGTGTGAACACAAACCAACCTCCAGACACCTTTGTGGAGGTGGGTGCCACCCACACACTGGCCGAGGAGTGTGCAGGTAAGGCCACAGGGCACATCCATAGACCACTGTTGCGTATACATCTGCATCGGTGCAGGTAGATCATGCATATCAGACGTGTCATAGATATATTTTGTTGCTGCATAGTAGTGATAAACAGATGTCTATATGTGGTAGTATTGTGGAAATGTACTGTTGATGTATTGTAATACTGCAGCCACCCTGTAGCACTACCACAGTTGTGGCCACTGACTATGCATCTCTCACCCTCTTATGTAGGTCCCTCCATTATACCACCAAGGCAGCAGCCTGTAGCTGGTGAGTATGGTTTATGTAGATGCATGTCAATACACTGAGCATCTAATGGCTATAGTATATGCCATGCCCCCATCTAACAAACCTTACCAGAATGCATGCTGTACATGTGCATGTATTGTTGCTGTGAAATGCACGGCATCACAGGGGTGACCATGATGGGATATTGGAAGGGTATGTCAGATACCTGCATGATAACTAACATCCTGTCATTAAGGAATGTGTGCACAGGGAGTAACATAATGGTAGGAGACATGTCCTAGAGTAGGGACATGTTTGGAACAACACCCATATACAGTGCAACACCAGTGTATATACTTGTAGGACAATGGCAACTGTTAAAGAGATACACTATGGCATAAGGCATTACAGTGGTCCACATTATCAGCTGGGACTAGGCTGTAACATGTGGTGTTCAGTGTATGGGACACTGCAAAGTGACACACCTGTGTAGGGCTTACTCATCATGCATCTGCAAAAAGGCTGAAGGAGGGGGAGGGGTGTCAGCATGACACACCAGTGCACTGCAGCAGGGATCCTAAGGATGCTAAGAATGGCTTTATTTGCACATAGTCAGGTTCAGGACCTGTGGCAGCTGTAACCCTACCCCCACAGCAATAGTGATGGCAGTGTGTGAACACCAAGGGATGTGCACATGAGTAGACCTTGCAATCATGCAGAATAGGGGGACATGTGTAGGGAAGACTGAACATACACTGGCAAATGCAGATGGCCCATGCTGGTATACCCCAGCCAGGGGTAGTGACTGCTGTAGTACACACAGCAAGAGGTGCGACAAACCATCATGAAAAGGGTGTGCACTCATATGCCCACACGGTGTGTATGCATCGTAGTCAGCATCCACACACCTAACACATTCCGTAGACACTGCATGTGAAAGCATGTGAAAGTACAGGACATATGTCACATATCCAGCTCATGTACTGCTAAGGTATGTGGTGATGTGGTCCCATGGCAGATCAAGGATGGGTGCGTCATATCAATAAAGGTGTGTACACCCCCCATAGCCATGGTATGCTTTGATGGTTGTCAGTGTAAGAGTATTGGATTGATCATACATGGTCCGCTGATGTTGAGAGCTGTGCATCAGACATCAGGCATTCACAAATGACATTTGTCCACATATCATACCAGGTATGTGTTGCTGGAAAACATAGGGGCTGTGAGCATTAAAGCTGATATAACTGACACAGTAGTACACATTCAGCAATGGGCTGTACACCTTTGAGATGTGGTGCACAGTACATGACAAGGTGCAGAACAGGTGCACAGAAATACCATGTTCATGAGCGCAGTGGTATCCAGGGGAAGGGGCTTTACCTAGTGACACAGCACATACATCACACATATGCATACTGTTGCTAGCATGCTGTCGGGTACCATATGTTATGCATATTGACAGAGGGGTAATGGGAGGAATTTGTGTACTAGCATTATGCAGCCTCACCTGTATGTGTGTGTGTGCATCCTGGTGGGTAGTTAGTTTGTCTGTGGGGTCACTCTGGTGAAGTGGAGGGAGGTTGGTGCATGTAGGATGCTTGTGTCTATGTGTGTGTGTTTGTGTGACTGGCCATGTATGCACATGTGTGATTGTGGGGTGTTCCTACAGCAGTACCTCCCTCTGGGATCATGCAGTACATGTACATGGACTGCCACATTACACACCAGGAATACTTGTCATGCTTGTAATTACAGGACAGCTGATAGTATAATATGGTCTATAGCATGGAGCAGGCATCAAGAGGGAAGGTAGAAACCAGGTATACCCTTAATATTGCATTCAGCAGAGAGGTCACCTACTTCCCATGTATGCAGCATTACAGATGCATTGGAATCGTACTAGTCAACACCTAAGTGTGTATCCAAATATTAAAGTTGCCACATGATAGGCTGAATGAGCAGTATATCGGGCATGTACTGAGCATTACATACACATGACACACCAGTACATGATATTATGGATAGAACATAGTAGCCCACACATATAGGGGCCATGCTCATGATGTCCAGACATACACAGGGTGCATACCAAATGTTAACAGTGAGGCCATGTAAAACCACTACACACAGGTCAGGCAGGTAATGTAGTAACAGGCCTTGTGTTGTGACCACTGGCGTAGGCATTTAGAGGACTGATACATTAATGAGTGGTATCAATGTGTGTATGTTAACAAGTGTGATGCAGGAAGGGGTACCACATGGACATATAAGTGGGACTGTCTGCAAAGCCATGGACAGGTAGGGATTATGGAGGTGTGTGTGTGTGTGTGTGTGTGTGTGTGTGTGTGTGTGTGTGTGTGTGTGTGTGTGTGTGTGTGTACTGTTAGGCAATGCTGTACAGGTTTTAAAGTGCGTTTATTGTTTTCCCCCACAGGTGGCGAGGTGGGTCACGGTCCCTCCTGCATGCAATTTGATGTTGGTGTCCATACAGACACCACAGATGATGATAGTACTGTTGAGGCACAGGAGGGGTTGTCAGGGGCCGACACTGCACCATCATTTGACATCCCCATTTTAGCCACTCCAACCCCACACAGAGTTTTAGTGCCTATACATACCTCATCACCAGTGGCCATAGCGGAGTGACAGCTGGCATTTGGTGGCAGTCCACAGGAAAGTGTGGTAACCATGCCTACTGTGTCTGGTCACAACAGGCATAGCCAGATGTCTGGCAGGGCACCACATAGGCAGATGTCCCAGGGTGCTTGTGGTAGGGCCGCTGGACATCATGCCTCTGGCAGAGGTGACATAGCTGGTACCAGCAGGTGCATGTTTCAGGCTGTCATGGTGGTGCAGGCATGTATGGAATGTTACACCATACAGGGCCTGAGGCTGCAGAGGGCTGCTCTCACATCTGTAAGCAACAACATCCATGAACTGTCCGGTGCCATCCATGCATATACCGAGCTCATGGATAGATGGCATAGTGAGATGATGGCCCTCATTGGCCATGGTGTGTCCATGCTTCAACATGTGGTGGGGGTGTGGTGATGGCCACCTAGATGTAGGCTAGCAACACCAACAGCTGGCAGTCAATGTGGACATGGTAGGACACCAAGGGGCTCCTGTAGTGGCAGTACCAGCCCCGGCAGTGCAGGGGAGGTGCTGTCCACACCACACCACAGCAGGCCATGTGCACATGGTCCTGGCCAGTCCCAGGAGGGGCCTGGTACTAGCAGACATTTATCATCAGCAGGTGAGAGTAGCACATCGAGGCCTGTACCTGGATGTGCCCATGGAATGCCTGGCAGGCACAGTCCACACGTCCATGGCCGAAGGCAGTAAACTGCACCCTGCCAGGTATGGTCTGCAGCTGTCCATAAACACCTGTGTAGGGCATCCACATGGCAGAACTGTGTGCATGCATACCCTCACACTATGCAAACATGCATAGGGCAACCCCATAACTACACACACCACAGCATCAGACCCAGCTCAACACAGTACATCCCTCACCTGCACACATGGTGTCAAATGTATGGCTCACCCTCAGCCTCTGGCAAACCAACATCACACCCTGTGCATATGATGATACCTGTGCCACATCCCTGTCATCCATACCATCAATGCAGGGACAGGCTATTATGGTTCTGATGCATACAGTGACTGTACTACAGTGTACCACAGTACTGCAATGTAACATGTTGTAAGGAGTGACGTGTAATGCATATATGGTAGGTAGTGCAGCCATCCAGCAATGATGCATTATAGCTGTTAGTAACACTGGTTGATTGTGGTCACTATAATGTTATCTATTTGTGTTGTAGGTATATGTGTCAGCACAAGGATGCCCTGTGCATATGATGATATCTGTGCCACATCCTTGTCATCTATACCATCAATGCAGGGACAGGCTAATATGGTTCTGATGCACACACTGACTGCACTACAGTGTACCACAGTACTGCAGTGTAACATGTTGTAAGGAGTGAAGTATAATGCATATATGTCAGGTAGTGTATCCGTCCAGCAATGATGCATTATAGTTGTTAGTAACACTGGTTGATTGCGGTCCCTATAATGTTATCCATTTGTGTTGTAGGTGTACATATGTCAGCAGTCATATTCCACAACCGGGTATGGCACTGTGGCGACACCATGGCTGTGACATATCTGGGGTACAGTTGAACACGTCATAGGATACTAAAATGGTTATTGCCTGTGCTACATGGACAGGTGACCAGCTGAGGCATGTATACCCTGCAACCTGATGTAGTTTCATCCACATACACGCACACTGTTGCTTGGTAACACTGGGACTAGACCCTTACCTAGCTATGTAGTGATACTGAAGTGTGTGGCTTACATTGCACACATCACACAGCATTTAGGGTGAGGTGCATTTAGGGTGAGGTGCGTCCCAGGTTACATGTTACATGCAGAACATCCCCAGACATGTACAGTATGCTAATGGGGGATGTAATGGGTGTATATGGACAATACGTTGTGTGACATACTTTCGTATACACATTAACAGACACATAATAGGCAGACACACATCCAAGATACCAGGGCCTATCGCTGCTAACTAACTTGACCATGTGTCCAATTTGTTACAGGTAGGCTGTACACAGCACAATGCATAACTGACCTGGATTGTGGTATCAGTTACCTGTATGGTTGACGGTGACAGTGGTAACCATAACGTGGTGCATGGGACATATATTGGGTGTATCTTGGTGTACTGACAGTGTACACAGCACCCACATCCCCCAGTGGATATTGTACTCCCTGAAACCCATGATGACACTCTGCCATACCCGCCATCACACATTTGCCGTGACTGTGATACAACTCATAATATTCCCCAACAGTGGTACTACAGGGACATGCATCTAATGCACATGCCACACGCGAAGTAGGGTGTTGCATTGTCATGCCACACCTATGGGCAGCAACAACACTATCTGTACTACTGTGTGGCAATGGGTACTGTAATAGGAGTATGTGGCCTCGGAATGCTGTACCCTACAGATATACAGACATGCACAACTACACACACATACCAGAACACAGTGGGTATCCCATGCCTATCAACCCATGTGTATAACACTGTTGTGCTAGTACTGCAAGGCTCATATAGCTGGTATGGAGAGGAGCTTAACAGGGTACATGTAATTTCCCATAGAGCAGCAGCCACAACTGACTATGGCAATGGGTGTTGCATTGGTTGTGAAGGCCCTCATGGAATTCCCAAGTACAAGTGTGCTAACACACAGACACTGCTATACTCAGTTATGCACACGTACACATGTGTCAGTACAGGGGTGCATTGCTGCATGTGGTCATAGCTGTGTACCTAGCTACTGTGCAAGGAGAGATGGGTTGTGTAGGGGTTGTGTGTACAGTAGTATCCTGCCACCTGCCAGGTGGCAGCAGGCAATCTATCGACAGACACTAATGTGGTGACCCTCAGGGTGAGAATGACATGCATCAGCCAATCCTTCAGGTGCCTCCTGCACATGGCCACTGAGGTGATCAAGCTTGACATGTATGCAACATGCATTACAACACATGGTTAGTGTCTGTGATGGAGACTTGTACCCAAGCATGTTCTGTTGCCTGTGGTAGTGTAGTGGAGGTACCCAGGGCATGTTGTGCATATAGGGCGAATCTCCTATATGTGCCAGTACTTACACAGCTGGGCAGACATGTCAGTGTCAATCAAGCTTAGGTTGCCTGTACATATCTCAGCTGGATACCTGGCATCTGCACATCTGTACAGGGACTGACAGTCATCAGCTTGGCAAGAAGCTATGCAGTAGGATGAGTGTGTTGGCAGATAGATGTCTGGCAACAATATGTATGCCTTAACTACATGTCAGAGGCCCTCACTAACATGTGCTGTACAGACAGTAGTCTACCATTACATTCCACATGTTGGATCATTACCCAGTAAGGGATATATACTGTGACACAGCTCACACACCAGGGATACAACAGGGAGGCCTCAGAGTCCAGTTATGCCTGCAGGTGTGCCTGTTGTCAGTACTACATTTAGCACTCTGCTCTTGCTTGGGTAAGCACTGTCAACAGTAGTACTGATATGATACACTACATGCCAGTGTGACAGCATGTACCCTGGGCTACTACCCCTGTATGTAACACATTCATATGGATAACAGTGCTGTACAGACCTCATATACATCTCTGTCCCACACATGACACTCACACCTCTTGCTACTGTAATGACAGCACATAGGTGCATGTATTGTACATGGCATTACATACACTTATTACAGATGTCATTAACCTGCTATATTATCAGACTGGGTGGTGTGAACTGGTTACCAGGGTTAAGCCATGCTTAGCAAGTATCAGCATTGCTGCAATATAATAGCTGAGCTGATTTGCTCATTGGTAAGTGAAGCCTACATTGTGTAAGCGCCTGTACGTTTATCCATAGCTTAGCAGAACTTAGCTTCATGCAAGCCCACGCAAATGCGCTTAAAGCTGCTCAAAACTGTTTTAACCACTTTGTATCCGACAGCCCTTGTTCTGCCCAGAAACAAAATGAACAGCCCTTGTAGGTCTTGAACACAGAACCCCATACACTAAAGTCACAACACTTAACCACTATGCCATAACCCTATGAAGACAGCTGCTGTTTTACCAATATAGCTGTCAATACACATATTGAGTAATATTGAACAATTGCCTTTACTTCCACAACTGTGTAGTACTTGTTATTAATATGACTGTTGCATCATATATGTTGTTTTATCATAATGTACACATAGCATTTACATACGGAGAGATACATTGGGGGTATACAAAACCGTGAGGTTTACACATGACAGGAATATGGATATTTACATATAATAGGTAGATATATGTCTACATGTACATAGACATATATACTCATACATATGGCTGTATACACATCTGTATAGTGCAACATATATATGGTCATGTGTACATCTCTTCATATGTATATATATATATATATATATATATATATATATATATATATATATATATACACACACACACACACACACACACACACACACACACACACACACACACATATATAAAAAAATATTTTTGTTATTGTTACTATGGTGCTGCTTACTGTGATGGATTTTAAGTCTTCTTAAGACACTCAGTCTTGCTGGCTGGATTCTGCTGAAATCAAAGTCTGGTTATAGTTGCATTCACAGTCTGTTGCATACAGAAACTTGCAGAATATACACTGATGAGAGAATATACTTTGCAGCACCTATCTTTAAGAGCAGTAACCAATACCTTTTATAATAAACCACACACTTCTGTTACAGCTTCAGAAACTGTTCTACTTTACTTCTTATATAGTACAAATGATGTGAGAGATATAACATTTATCTCGGGACAAATGTGTCCCTACCAAAACCCCTAACATAACTGGATTTAATACAGACTTTATATACATTTTTAGTTAAACACTCACCCTCTTGGTTTTGGAAGGATTCTGCCTTGATGACACAAATACTGACACATCTGTTCTTGTGCAAATGCTGATAAGTGCAGAAAAGCATAATTTAAGGAAATGCCTTGTGGATAAACTTTCTTAGAAAAGCAGATTTTTCAAGAAAATGCCTTGTGGATAAACACATGTCCTGTTAAAGAAAGCAGATTAGTTTTTTTCTGATATATCCTGGTTTTTTTTTTCAGTCTTGCCAAGCCTATAAGAAGTCAGCTTTCTTGATGTGTGTGTAATACACTCATAAGCAAGTTCTTTATTTTTTAAGCCACAGGCATTTAGTATGGATGCTGATCACATATTACTAAACTCTGTTTCTGCATTTAAGCAAGCTTTATCTTATTCCTTATTTATGTTGCATATTTGTAGCACAAAGTTACTTTCAACCTTAAAACCTTGTTGAGCATAATCTTACAATATATATATATATATACACACACACACACACACACACACACACACACACACACACACACACACATATATATATATATGTATGTATATATAGCTATATATGTATGCACATCCTATGTGTACAGATATGCCTATTTATGTGGGTATATATGTAGATATCTGTAACTATATGTGCATACATATCTATTCTGATAAACCTATTACTGTTGATATATATGTAGATATCCATACGTATATATGCATATGTATCTCTATCTGTATATGTGTAGACATATATTGCTATGTATATGTATATATCTAAGTGTTTATATGTATGTATATATATATATATATATATATATATATATATGTACATATACAAATCCATCTACGTATGTCAATATGTATATGTGCATATATCTGTATAGATATATGGATAATTATATATACATATATGTTCACCATATGTTCTGAACATGGAGTGGAGCCCAACCTCAGCCCCAATAGTCCCAACCTCTTAGTGCAAGGGGATGTCAGGTATGTATTTCAGGTATATTTGTAGACTATTGCTACTGTAATAGGGATTGTCTTCACAGACATGGTGTGTGTGTGAGGTCACATCTGCTTTTAACATGTGCGCCATTGGCTACTGACAGACATCCTAAGGACATCATAGTACAGTACCACTGCTAGCACAGTAATGCTCCTGTGGACTACAGCAGAGATATGGCCAACATATGTGGACAGTTTGACACACTCTGGTCAGAGGTATACAGAGAAACCCTTAGTGCAAGACATGTGGACCAAGCCGGATATTAACAGCCATGTAGATGGTACTGGTATACATTTGCCCCCATAGGTTATGCATTCATACACCCCTGTCTGTCCTGACACATAATAACCGCTGGTACAGAGGTGCCATGGCCACATACTACCCACTAGTTAGTGACATACATCTCTACAGCATCCCACTGCTTTGTCTGACATACATGACTGTTATGGTGGCCTGGCAGCAGTACATCTGGCAAGTATCTGGACATGACATCTCACTGGGTAAGCACACTAAGCTGCTAGGCAAGTAACAAAGCACTGTGCAGGCTACAGGCAGACTGTTTCAACACTGGCCTACATTTCCTATAGGGGAATACACATGTACATGCATAGATAGCAGGCTCTACAGGCATGTCACAGCACATAGTAACAGACACCTGTGTGCAAGTACATAACCACAACCAATGTGAACACAGCCACAGCCACATATGGTAAGCTAGCATAATATTACGTTATATGGACTATCTGATCAACACCATCCTCATATGTACCACTCACACACCAACCCTACATATACTGGGCCACTACACAGTGCGGTCTGATGCCTGTCTATGGTATGGGACATGTGTGTGTTTGGCCCTACAAACATGTAAGCTGATAGGGTAACATACAGTGGAGCAGCATGTAACATCAGATAGAACAGGACCAAGAACAATGACATCTACCACAGTCTGTACACAGGCCAATGTACATATTCACAATACACACACTGTTGACAATCACCATAACTACACAGACCTCAGTACTGCACACACAACCACAGAATGCCCAGGTTATGTCCTCAAATATAACCCCTACTATACATAACATGTGTAGCAGTCTGATATCTCGCTGGCTTATTATCAGACATGATGTCAATAAATATGGTGTACAGAACATATGCACCTCTTACTGCATGACATATGTACAAAGGTTGACAGACTTGTGACTGAAGGCACAAACACAGGGCCAATATTGACATGTTGCTGTGATGACCTCATACATTTACTGTTGTAACAGGGTTTGTTGCAACATATGTCTTATGAGGGATATGAAGTCAGTAACTCTCATGGCTGTCACCATCTATTGACTGCAATCCTCACACTACCTTCTGCAGTTCACAGATAGGTGCTCTGTGGGTAACACAAGAAACACAAGGCACCACGCACTGCCCAGTCTGCAGATGACGCTACAGATTGGGATTCCCCATAAACATAAAACTAACATGACAGGTATTAAAACATGTAGGACAGTCATATCCACACACACCGTGCTAAACCAACATTACACCAAATGCAGTATAGCAGCACTTATGGAAAGCTAGCGTAATATTACAGTAGTCAAGTCAGACACATCCCCCTCCTGTGTGTTGGCCTGTTTCCACAGTGTAAGTTGTTAGAGGTAAATGCCCAATCCATCTGTGATGCTGTTTGTCGAACAACAGATCTAGTTTCTGCTCACAGTGAATGAAAAGGCCCAGCACCAACATGATGTTCCTAGATATTGGAGTGTGTTTCCATGCAATTGGCTATGGGAATGTTACCACAGCTGTTCCACATGCAATCAGCTAGAGGAGGGCTGCAATTCATGCAGAGGCCATCAGCTGATCATGAGCATCACTTACAATACACATGCTGCTGCCTAAGCAAAGCAGGTGTAAGTCTCCACATCCACCAGAGAGGGAGTGAGAGAGGCAGACAGAGACAAAGATAAGTCAGGAAAGGGTGGGACAGTAAAACGTAAGCATGTTTGTGTCATACACCTACCAGTACATGGTATCAACCCCCTGACTATGTATTGCTATCACATGTCTATGCAGTTATTGGATGCGCCACATAGGTTATATGCTGCAGAGCCCTCCAACCGTATATGTGATGGTGAGTGACATCTGCAACAGTGATATGGTAGCTATACGGTAGGTGTAGTATACGTGCCTGTCTGCATGAACAGGTGTCAGCATCAACACAGCCACACTCTCACAGGGACCCACACACATTGACACACTTGGCAGGGTCAGGAATACAACTCATCACTAGCTAGATTGCCACAACACAGTACTGTGCATGTATCACATGCACAGTACTGTGCATGTATCACATGCACCACAGGGGTTATACAGAGGTTATATGGCAAAGGGTATGTGGAGATGTCTGACATCAGACAGTATGCTTCAGTATGCCAATGAGGGTTGTAGTGAGTGTGAATGTGGTCATAGGTATCATACACCACACACACAGACACAAGGTGCCAGTACTGACATGCATGGGTGCATTGCTTCATGGGTGTGTAGTGGTCAACTGTGCCATACGGCTATACAAGGCTAGGTGATGGATATACCTTGGCATCAGGCCACATGACAATGGTCTGCAGTGTGGCTCAGGGGTGTAGTGTCTGGATTTGCCCACACAGGTGGGTATTTTTTTTACCATCCAGTCACCTGGGTAACTATTGTATGTGGCCATTGCTGTGCATTGCTTGCCATGTATGTGTTCCTTAGTCCATGACATGGAAGGTGTCTGGGATGTGCACACATCCTACATGCATGTACAGTGACATGTGGAACTGTACCTGGGTTGTCTGGCCCATGTTGTGTACACAGATTGTTATCATCAGATGTGCCAGTCCTGGCCTCATGTGGTGGGAACTGTTAATGGACAGCAGATTGACCCTGTACCTACATCAATAGCATGATACAAGTATTCCCTGGTGTCAGGGACATCTGTCCATACAGGCTATGTGTTTCAGGTATGGCATGTCTTTTGTGGGTCACATTTGATGGCACCACAGGTGCTGCAGGTGTCCAGTGGGGAACATTGGGAAGGTGCACTGTCTGCATGTATGTGCCTACTGGACTGATGGACAGAGTGCCATGCCCTCTGCAGCCCACTGCAATCACACTATGGTTACTATCAGTGGACAATATGCAGGGTACTACCAACATAGCGGTTGTTGCCTAGGCAAGTGTGTGTGTGTGTGTGTGTGTGTGTGTGTGTGTGTGTGTGTGTGTGTGTGTGTGTGTGTGTGTGTGTGTGTGTGTGTGTGTGTGTGTGTGTGTGTGTGTGTGTGTGTGTGTGTGTGTGTGTGTGTGTGTGTGTGTGTATATGAGACATGGGTTGAGAGTATTCTCTGGGTAATACAATGGTTGCTTTGTTCGCCTGGCCTTGATGTCACATGTAGGGGTATGGATTTGCACCCCAGCATCATGGCTATTTCACATCTGTTATCTCTGTACGGTGGACATTGTGACATATACTAGGGCCACCATATAAGAAATTTGCAAAATCCACTCCACAATGAGTCTAGTTGCTACACACTCACAGCCTCCTCCAGACACAATACGAATGACAAACACAGACACACACCTGCCATGTTTGGGATTAGAACTCCTGTCTTAACTAGTTTATTACACTACAGCACTACGCAGTTATAGGAAATGCCACAGGGATTACTAGAGTACTCATTCCCCAAAGGTGTATTTCACAGTGAATGACATCAGCAGGATTGCCAAAGTACGGCATTTGAATTGTAGTGAGTGTGACTAGCCTAACAAGTATTGGTCCCTACATAGGCATAGAAGCACACACACAAACATCCACACATGCCATGTGGGGGAATAGAACCCCTGCCAGACTTTGATATCACACTACAGCATTATGCTGTTATAGGACACGCTACAAGGATTACTGGAGTACATCTTCCCCAAAGGTGTATTTTACAGTGAATGACATCAGCAGGATTGCCAAAGTAGGGTATTTGAATTGTAGTGAGTGTGACTAGCCTAAAAAGTATTGGTCCCTACACAGACATAGAAACACACACACCTGCCATGTGTGGGAATGGAACCCCTACCAAAGTTCTATATCACACTACAGCATTACGCTGTTGTAGGATGTGCCACGGGGATTACTGGAGTATTCCTTCCTCAAAAGTGTATTTCACAGTGAATGACATCAGCAGGATTGCCAAAGTAGGGCATTTGAATTGTAATGAGTGTGACTAGCCTAACAAGCATTGCTCCCTACACAGATATAGAAACAAATGCACAAACATCCACACCTGCCATGTGTGGGAATAGAACCCCTACCAGAGTTCTATATCACACTACAGCATTAGGCTGTTATAGAACACACCACAGGAATTACTGGAGTACTTCTTCCCCAAAGGTGTATTTCACAGTGAATGACATCAGCAGGATTGCCAAGTAGGGCATTTGAATTATAGTGAGTGTGACTAGCCTAAAAAGCATTGCTTTCTACATAGACATAGAAACATCCACACCTGCCATGGGTGGGAATAGAACCCCTACCAGGGTTTGATATCACACTACAGCATTGCACTGTTATAGGACATGCCACAGGGATTACTGGAGTACTCTTTCCCCAAAGGTGTATTTCACAGTGGATGACATCCACAGGTTTGCCAAAGTAGAGCATTTGAATTGTAGTGAGTCTGACCAGCCTAAAAAACATTGCTTCCTACACAGGCATAAAAACACAGACACAAACATCCACACCTGCCATGTGTGGGAATAGAACCCCTACCAGAGTTCTATCTCACACTACAACATTACACTTTTATAGGACATGCCATGGGGATTACTGGAGTATGCTTTCCTCAAAGGTGTATTTCACAGTGAATGACATCAGCAGGCTTGCCAAAGTAGGAGATTTGATTTGTAGTGAGTGTGACTAGCCTAAAAAGCATTGCTCTCTACACAGACAGAGGCATACATACACACACACACACACACACACACACACACACACACACACACACACACACACACACACACACACACACTTGCCATGTCTGGGATTAGAACTCCTACCTACCTAGTTTAGCACACTACAGCAGTTATAGGATGTGCCACGGTGATTACTGGGATACAGTTTTCCAAAAGGTGTATTTCACAGTGAATGACATCAGCAGCCTTGGCAAAGTAGGGCGTTTGAGTTCTAGTGAGTGTGACTTGCCTAAAAAGCATTGCTCTCTGCAGAGACACACACAGTTGCCATGTGTGGGATTAGAACTTCTACCTAACTAGCTTATCACACTACAGCAGTACGCAGTTATAGGACACACCACAGAGACTACTGGGCTACAGATTTCCCAAAGATGTATTTCAAAGTGGATGACTTCAGCAGGCTTGTCATAGTAGGACTATGGGGAGGGCAGTGTGTGTGCATGGGCCATAACCCATTCATCTAGAGGTTGACACACCACATGTGGGCAGACACAGGGTTAAATTCCACAGGTACGTGTATACAGCTGCTAGATGACTACTTCCTTGTACAGTCATGTTGCACAGCTAGCACTTGCACCACAGTCTGTAATGCTGATGTCTACACTGAGTGACATTTGTCTCATGTGGTTGTAGCCATTTGGCTGTGTTCTGGGTGGGACAGGCCTCGTTATGGATGGCTCCTTGTCACAGTCACTCTCTTCCATACATCTATGTAAGTCTACATTTGGCTTATTATAGTGTGTTGTTCTTGGGTATATGTCTGTATTCCTATCCACTGTGTGTGCAAAGCATGACTGGTGCATACTGAGGAGTGTCTGCACTAATAACTGCAACTGCCAGACATGTATAGTCCACTGTTGTTTTCAGACATGGGATTCATTTGTTTGTGTGTGAGCATGCTCAGTATGCCCTTCTGTATTGAATCTGTGGATTGATTCCAGATAGTTTGTACTCCAGTGCAGACCTTTGTGTTGTACACCTACAGGTAGCAAACTGTTTTTGCAGTGTATTCATCGATCATTTGGCAATATGGGGACAAAGTGTGCAGGCGATAGTGTGTACTGTAGGTGATTGTGTCTGTGCTGCTTCAGCTATATGGTACTGCTGTTAGCAGAGATATTCAGACATGTGCAGTGTTATACACTGTGATGTTTTCTGTCCTCATGTACTGTCAGGTGGACATTCCTGCTCACAGTGATGTCTTGGGGCACAAGGGTGACTACAGCTGTGTGCAGTATTGTGGGCAGATGTATACATATTCATGGTAAGTTATGCCATTCTGGAGGGGGAGCTGCAGACACTTGCTGCTGGATCTGTGTATCCGGTTTAACACCTTGGTACAGTGCTGGCAGAGGATACCATACTTGTACATTCATCGACATGACAGTATGGCCTTATATTGCTGTGGCAATATCTCACAACTGTACAGATTTGCAGAGGTTACCCAGAGGCAGGGGCCATGAGTCAGGACATTACCCCTATTGTGGTGTACGGGCAGATATGTAGCCACCCATTTATGTGTTTGCAGTCAGGGATAGTGCGTGCACACAGCTTTGTGTTGGATCTTGCACATTCCATGCTGCCCATGCTCCCACCCTCACCCCCTCTGTTATTCTATCCTCTTCCATACATTATGCATACATTCTCTGATACTTTCCCTAAAGTTATCACCCCATCACAGCTGTGTGTTGATGTTGGTCCACAGTTCATGCAGTGGGACATGGTGGACATGTTACTGTGGTTTGTCCACATGGCCTTGCATATGGCTTACATGGAGTTTGTTATGTTGTTATTTGGGTGTCCATGACATAACATGCATTGGCAGTACATGTGAGACACAGGCTCTTGGCAGAGGCCTGGTAGGCCATTAGGTGTTGATGCAGGCCAGATGTGGCAGGCCATTGCATTCTGTCAGTCCTACAGTCTCAGACCGCCATACAGCATATTCCCCTGGGGTGGCAGGGTAGGTGTGCTAGGTGTTCATGCCAATACCTTCTATCAGTCTTGATCAGGTGGTATGGATGCTGGCAGGGTGCTACCTACAGCTAGCGACACACCTGCATAGGACACCTGCACTGCATGCTGTATTCTTTTACTATTGCCATATACAGGTGGGGTCATATTGTACCCATTCCCCACAGCAGGGATACGACCAGAGAGGTACCTGTGGGTGGTGTTTGCTTGAGCTGGGTGCATGTGTGCTATGGACACTACTTGCATCTGACACACAGATAAGCATTGGGCATTCCAGTTATGCTGGCATGTGCAGGTACATCAGCTGTTTCCTAATACATCAGTCCTACCTCCTTTGTGATCTGCAAGTGTTCGGGCAGACAACACCGGTATCCCCTACTACAAGACCAGATAATGTGATGCATACCTGTATGTACAGTTCCAAGGGTGTCTCCATTTCACAGTGACACAATATATACTGTATGTCTGGGGTACTTTCCCCTGTGTACTGCTTGTATATCTAGTCCAACAGCCATGCCATGTCAGTCTTTCAGATGGTGACACATATTACCACCACACATTTACAATGGCTTACTTCTAGCTTTTGTTATACTGGTGGGTATTGTCTTTGGCACTGCAGTTGTGAGGACTTGTCCCTGTCATCAGCAGTAGTGGGCAATGGCCACCAGGTCTTACCTCAACATGTATACGTACTGACCACTCTCACACAATATGAAACACACATCAACGTAACACACACATACCTGCATATTGTGCAGATGCTTCAACCTATCCTGCTACCTTGGCCACCTCTGTGCATCTGTGTTCCACTGGTATTATACCTACACATACATGTTACTACATTTCTACATAGGGTTGTGGGGGGGCACACCTGACTGTTACGACTTGTGTACATAGGATTGGGGGGCACACCAGACCGTTACTACATTTCTAAATAGGTTTGGGGGGGCACATCTGACTGTTTCTACATTTCTAAGTAGGGTTGGTGGAGCACACCTGACTGTTTCTACATTCCTACACAGGATTGTGGGAGGGGGGCACACCTGACTGTTACTACATTTCTCCGCAGGGTTGGGGGGGCACAGCTGTCTGTTTCTACATTTCAACATAGTGGTTGGGAGGGGGCACACTTGACTGTTACTACATTTCTACGCTGGATTGGGGGAAGGGGCACACCTGACTGTTTCTACATGTCTACATAGGAGTGGGGGGGCACACCTGACCGTTTCTACATTTCTACACAGGATTGGGGTGGCACACCTGACTATTTCTAAATTTCTTCACAGGATTGGGGGGGCACACCTGACTATTTCTACATTTCTACACAGGACTGGGGGGCACACCTGACTGTTACTACATTTCTACACAAGATTGGGGGGACACACCTGACTGTTACTACATTTCTACACAGGATTGGGGGTCCACACCTGACTGTTTCTACATTTCTACAAAGGATGGGTGGGTACACCTGACTGTTACTACATTTCTACACAGGACTGGGGGGGCACACTAGACTGTTTCTACATTTCTACATAGGAGGGGGAGCACACCTGGCACACATTTGCTATGACTGTACTGGCATGTCAGGTACTCCATTTAATTCTGTATTCTAACCTATCATGCTGACTAGAGGCATATCAGTGTACTACAGGTCTTAGCTTTGATTGACCTACATATTAGTTTCTGACTTCCTACCCTTCAGAACTAACATCTGACTGCCTGACCTGCTGTTGTCTGTCTGTGTAGGCCTGGGGGGGGGGGGTTACCCATAGTCCTCATTCAGAGGCCATAGCACAGCCTTTGTTTATGTTTGTCTACACCTGCCCTGATGGCTGAGACTGTTGTTGGGTATATGAACCTCCCTGACTGGCATGTGTGAGTCATATGGACACATATGTGGCCCAGCATACTTCCTGCAGTGGGTTTTGTCGCCCTGTGTAGTACTGGCTACTATGGTGACACCAGTATTTGTTACAGGTCTCATGGTGCCACTATAGGTGACTACTATCTGCTGGCATACCATTCAGCCACTCAATTTCCTTGCATGCTCACATCCATACCATAGATACAGTAAACAACACATTCTACTCCATTTGGCAATTGGTAGGTTGAGTGACTTACCTTGTGGGTGTCCCAGTATTGAGGGTGGTGCTGCAGGCTGCCTATGTTGGATGCACATAGTACACTCCCTACACATGGTTGAGAACAGGTAGTGTCATGTTTGGCATCTCCTTTACTGTATGTGCGAGGCAGAGAAAGGTTTCATTCCCTGGGTCCCTCCTGTGTCTGTCTATGTGCTATGTGCTGCCTCTTTGCCAAGGCCAGGGCATACTGGCCATGCCTCCTTCTGCATACTGGGGCAGGCTCAGGTTGTTCCTCCTCCAAGTCACTCTGTACCTGTGCAGGCCTTGGAAATGGTGGGGGGCTGTGTGGCTCTGCCCCATGCTGTTCCTGCTGCAGCTGTTTCTGCAGGATCATATTGTGTAGCATGGCACATATGATGACAATTTGGGTACATGTAGCTGGTGAGTACTGCAAGGCTCCACCGGATGTGTCCAGGCACTGGAACCATGACTTGAGCATCCCAAACACACGCTCTGTTATAATTCTGATCTGTGCGTGTGCCTCATTATGGAGTTATTGTTCGGGTGTGTGTACATTTCTGATGGGTGTCATCAGCCACGGCTCCAGTGCATAACCAGCATCCTCCACTAGGTGACCATAAGGGATGTCCCCATTGGAAAATCTCTGGTACAGCTGCATCATATGCCAGATGTGGGAATCATGATAGATTCCAGGGCAGCCAGCACACATATTCATTATTATGTCCTGGGCATCGCACACGACCTGGCAGTTGATGGAGGAGAAGCCCTTGTGGTTGATGTAGACCCTATCCCACTCACTGGGTGGTGTTTTGATGCATATGTGCGTGCAGTCTATAGCACTCACTACCTCAGGGTATTCTGCTATTTGGTGGAACAGTTGCATATTGCTGGCCAACGCCTCATGGGTGTTGGGGAAATATACGTGCTCACCGGCATGTGCTGACATGGCATCCAGGAACTGGTGGAGTACCATGGATGCTGATGCCTGTGAGATCCCCATCATATCCCCAGTTGGCTTTTGGAAGGTACCTGTGGCATTCTTTACCCTACACATACCTTGGTATCCACTGGGATGGGTTTCCCTATGTTAGTTCTGTGTGTCAGCCATAGCGGCACAGCTGAACAATTTGCTGTAAGAGGTCCCTGTTCACCCTATAGCGCTCCACTATCTCAAGCTCATGTAGGCCCTGGTAGGTTACCTTGGGTCTGTACACACTTCACCATCTCCTCACTGTGGGTTGGTCGACAGCATTCACATCCTCACCACCCTCAGCCTCTTCCACATGTTGTTGTATCATAGCTATTGCAACCTCTATCATTTTGTTGTTTTGTTTGTTAAAACTTCCCCGCTTGTATACACCGGTGGTGTAGAGTATGGGAAAAACCAGAGGGAAAGGTGTTTGCATAGTTTATAGTAGTGTTCTGGGCTGGGCTGGTCTGCTGCCTGTGTAATTGGTTGATTCTGATACATTTCACCTGACAGCTATGCTAGTTCTCCTAGATTCCCTTCCTACTGCTGTTTTCCCTTCCCATTGCTTTCCTGTTTAAGCCCGGGGCTGCGCCGTGCAAATGCAGTGCTCAAATGTGCACAGAGCTGATATTTCCTGGTTTACTTTTTTTTCCCTTTAAAACCCGGTGCGTAGAACACACACCCGCTTAGGCAATGTAAAGAGTGCTAGGCAGCCTCAGACACACCCCCTTGCGTAAATGTGCTAAGCTAGGAGCAAACCTGAGCCACAGGGCTCCAATCCACTTATAGTATGCCTGACAACCCCCCATGATGTCAGCTAACTCCTAGGCTTGCACCCAGCTATTCCTGCTCTTACACTGTTGGGAGCTGACTAGCATGCAGGGGAAATCTGGGATTCAGTATCATTCTCCTCATTTGCATAGGACTGCCTGCTAATGCATAGTTACATGTCCCACACTGAACCTCCCCCATTAGCAACCACTATTCACTAGCCATGTTGTCTTTTGCCTGCCATTGAGTATAATGGCAGAATAGTGATTTTGGTTAGAATGCTTATTTTAGTTTTTTTTTTCTTATTTTCCCCCAATCCCATTTGCGCGTCACTGCCCTATGCTTAAACAGCCGAGATCAGCTAAAAAAAACATAAAAGTTGATTTTTGTTTCTTTTTTCAAGTGTTTTCCATGCCAGTGGCCTTATAGTTAGATATTGGCATGCTTTATACATGATATCCACCCTTAATTTGGAGCTGTCATGGCTCTGTTTTGTAATTTGCAGAAATGTACTCCGTTACTGGCGGAGTACATTTCTGCAGATTACACTAGTCCTGCACGGCCGGTTTCCAGCTTCCTGGATCACAAATTCACCTCATTTGGATGGATTTCTCCAGTAAATGGGGTAATTTGCATACAGAGGCTGAGTCCATGCAAGACTAGTGCAGGAGCGCTCGTGCACACCCCTACAGGTTATTTGTGGATCGCATTGCAGACATATTGCCTGCTGGCGCTCCTGCACTAATCCTGCACACCATGCAGGGCTTGCAGAATCTGGGGGTGTAGCTTGGCACACTCATTATTAATAATTGAAAACATAATGTAGCCAGTTCTGTGGCAAGGATAAATCAATGGCTACACAACAGATAGTAAGATTTCACATAATGGTTCAGCTGTCAGTTAGATTTGGATGGGGGAGGTAGAACCGAGTGGCTATTGGCAACTTGCTCATCCTGAGGAGGAGGGATTTGGCTCATGACAAGCTTGTCACCTTGCAGGACCACTAGTTATTACCTGTAGAAGTTCATGCTTGCTGGGCCTGCACTGTTACAGTGCATTTTTCAGTGGCAGTTGAGGGAAATATGGGGTGCAGAGGTATGATTCCCTTTAACACTGGTGGGGATCAGATGAGTTGCCATGGGGAGGAGTGCTGTACTCCTATGAAGAGTGTGTAGGTCAACCTCTTGGGCCAGCAAGCTTACCTGTTCCATACTACCCCACTGTCAACAAGGAGCAGAGAAACTCATTAGAATTCGTGGACAGGAGTGAGTGGGCCAAAGGGCTCTTGCCTAACTCAGGAATGCCCAGCTCCCGTAACCCCAAAATGAATGAGGCTATTGGGTAGTAGTGATGAAGCCACTGGCCATGGTCCTAGGGGAAACGCAATAACTAAACAAATAATGATGACTACATGACATCACATGAATTGCCTCCTATTCTTATCGAGGCATGTAAACATTGGTTTTCGACTGAAGAGTGTCTGAAAAGAAATTCTGTCATGGTTAAAGATCTGCAATCTCAAATCAGTGAAAAGATTATGCGATGCAGCACTATACTAAAATAATGATTTCAGTAACTGTGTTTCTAATATGAAATGGCATGGTATGTTATGAGATCTCATATAAATTATGCATCCATTTTCTTCAGTTTAGCAGAACTGCTAGAAAAGTTTGATCGTTTGATGAAAGATGACTTTATTTCAAGTGACCTACCAATAAATGCATAGCTACTGGTGCTGTAGTCTAATCTGGAATTAAAGAACTAGCTTGCTGACACCTCAGATTAAGAATACTGTTTCAGAAAAGGCAGAGGCGCTACGTATTTTTCTTACATTCTGTACTGCACATTACATGTTGGCTATACTGAACAGTTATTATTCACTAGTATATTTATTGCTATTTTTGAAAAAAGATATTTCTGTATTGAACACTTTATGATCTCTTATTATGCAAATAATGCTTGTAACTAAGATATTACTAACCTTTATGATGAAATGCCAAAATGTGACTTGGATATGGATAGAAGTCATGGACATAGATATGAAAATGGAGTTAATATGACTGGAATCAACAAAGGCGTATGTACAAACATGAGTTGTGGAAGAATAGTTATGAATATTTTTCTAACAGTGTTGCTGTCAAGAGTTTGAATTTGGCAGTTGGTAATGTTTTCATTTTCTCTATAAAGCCTGGGCTGTTTTTTGGAGTTCTTCACACATTATGAAATATTTTTGCAGTTCTAGCAAAACCTCAAATTTTTCTTAGCGAATCTGTTCAAAATATTTTACTAAAAAAAAAAAAAAAAAAAAACAGTATAACTTATTGGAAATCCAGGTCATAAATTGTAAACATCCCCTCCAATTTATGAAATGAAGCAGCTTTCAAAGCAAACTGCAAATGAATAGATGCAAATTGCAGCAGCGATCCTCCTCCAGATGAAGAACATATTCTGTAAAATGACAACTGCTTACCCGCTGTTTAAAAACATGAAATGTGTAACTTGGCACTCAGCTTTCCCAGCTGACTTTATGTAAAAGAAAACTATTTTATTTCATCATAAAAGGTACCTCAGAAAGAACTGCTCATGCAGTTTGTTTTCAGAGTTTTAAGTTGCTGGGTAAGTATAGTTTTGCATGGAAACTCCAGTGAAAGGGATCATTCAAAACTCCAGCTGGAAACAAATGGTACAAATGAGAATATGTTTCACATAAACAACAAAAGAAAGAGGGCCCATTTTTATCTGAAACAAATCCTTAGTAATGAGGTTTCAAGCATGAAGTTAAAAAAGTATTATTTTAAGGGTGCACGGCGTATAAAACATTACACTAGCTAGTGACGTCCCACAAGAGAACTACTGACGGGGATAATATGACAAAAGTACTAGGGTAAGGAGGTTGTAGTGTAGTCCAAAATGGACAATAACTTCCCTCTTTAATGAGACTTTTTACTGGAAATGGTAAGGAGTATAAATAATTTTGACAGCACTGTGCCACTTTCTCGATAAGTCACTTGTATAACAGGCTTGGTCCTTTCTGGGCTACTGATGGTTGGGGTTTGATTAACAGACCCGGGTACAAAATGCCAGGCAGGAAGGATGAAGTGTGAGAATCCGACACTGATGTCCTTTGTTTTTTTAACTCTTGAAATGATTACAGTGTTCTCCTCACCATCATCACCATCATTATCATAGGAACATTTTAGGAACTACACTTCTTATATGTAAAAAGTAAAATGACTTTAAGTACCATGTTTTCTTTCTCATTTGTGCATTTAATTCTGTTCCCTCTTGCATACTGCACATCTGGGTGTATCTCTGTCCACCAGTGAGCATTTCCGCAAAACTGTATAAATTATTTCATCACTTTCTTTCATATAGTTTTCAATGATCTTGTCATTATGCTTTTTTAAAAATATATAAAAACAGAAAAAGAACTTAAGAAAGAAGAAGCACAGGGCCCAAATGGCACAGTTCTAAAGCTGTAAAACCAAGCAGATACTTACATAGCTCCATTAAATTAATGACAGACAATATCAACGTACCAGAAGACAACGAAAGGGTAACAGTGGAACCACTTCAGAACAGCTGCTGTGTGTAATTATAAACCTTTGCATCTTACATCCCTAACAAGGAAGGTCATGGAGAGATTCCTAAGAAAATGGCTAACAAGACAAAAATGACCAATGTTTTCTAGCAAAAGAGTTTTGTCAGCTGGCTGTGATATAGTGTTATTAAATGAGTTATAGTAAAAAGTAAATTAGGAAGTCCACTGCATTTGGTGTCCATGGAATTTATTAAGACCACCTATCTTGCCCCGCATAAAAAAATTACTACACATAGTGAAAGGAATGGGGGGATATCAGATTGATTTAATGGAGAAAAAAATGCTTAAGGAACAGAAAGCAAATAACTGTTAGAGATCATTATCTGAAAGCAGAGATGAATGGAGTCATATGCAAATAACACAAGGACCCATATGGGCACCGGTGACATTTAATATGTTAAGTAAAGAATGTCAAGGTAATAACTATTGTGGATGATATGGATTTTATTTATTTATCTGGAGTTTGTTAACCTGCTAATTCTGGTGTGCCAAAGATGCATTCTTGGGTAAGGCCCTCAGGGTTAACATTATCCTTAAATAAGTATAAATATGAATGCCTAAATACCACTGGAACAGTTTTCAATATCATTAGGCCCATAAACAGGTAGTTAAGCAGATAATAAACTAAGAGAAATAAGTCATCACACGCACACACTTTTTTATATTGCTGGGAAAAGACATGGGATATGTAGCACATGATAATAGATTCTCAGGGTAGGACACTGATAGGTAATTAACACACCTGTTTGTAAATGGCAGGTGAAATTGTTAAAACAGCTTCAAACATATAAATGAAATTCACCTTGCTGATGTGTTTGGGCAAGAATTCCTCAAGGAACATAAAAACAACAGCTATGCTCTCTAGTGTTGGTTGTAATAGAGTGTGACAAAGAGAGGCACTGGAAGCAAATAAGGTCTAGTAAGGGGAGTACTAAATGAGGAAGTTAGAAGGAGCATGTGGTTGGACAAGGGCACAAGCAGTGGGGAGATGGGTGTATATCAGCCTATCAGTTAGGATTGGTTGGTCAAGCTGTTTCAAAATGGCACATTGATGTGTAACATGAGCTGTTCCCAAGGCTAGTCTTGTAACACTGTTACAAACAGATCAGAGTTTATCAATGTCTGCCTGGCTGACACTAAGAAGCATGCCACTGTGGGAGAGAACCTTCGAGAAGCTGTAGTAATCCCATTTCTGAAAGAGACATTTTCTCAGCAGAGAACATCTGCTCAGAGCTGTGCCATAGGAAGAGTGGGGTGCACAGGACACCTCCCTCAAGTGCTGCCTCATAAGAAGTACGTAACCTTTAAAAAAAATCTATTTAAAAGTTTACAAAGCTGTCATTAGTAATAGCAATCACGTATAAGTAACTTGTAAACTAACTAAAGCTTTTTGAAAAGTTGCTTTTAAATGTAGTTTTTGACACCTTGTAAATTGTCAGCTAAGTCTTGTTTTTTAAGGTAACGATGGCTTAATAGGTTTCATTTCTACATTTTAAAACCCTCTACAAAACAGCAGATCTGATGTTGTCAATTTTCATTCATTCCTCAACAACTGGGTTTGGATCTGATCCTCAAATCCAACTCTGCCGTTATTTACAGCTTGTGGCCACTAACAAACTCTCAACCTCCTCCCTTACCCATAATGCTGTATCCCCTAATGTACCCCAGATCCTGTTTGCCACTTTCTTGTTCAGATGTTGTCACTGGGAGCTCTCAATTGTAGTATTGTTATTTTGGAGAGAAGTCAAAAGTTATTGTATTTACACTTTTTATATCCTTATTAATAATATAACTTTTATATTTATTTTTTGTATTGTACCATCTGCTTTACCTCTCTTTCCTACCCTTTTGTGTACTCCTTTTTATCATAGTTGGTAAACTTTTCCTCTGCCCCTTTTTATACACATAAAGTGTATTCTTGATACTGTTGTTGGTATATTTCTTTTTTCTTTCTCCCTTTCTTGGTTACAAAAAAAAAATCTTGCATTTTTCTGCTAGTTATTTAAAATGTCAGAAATGCGGTCACAAATTACCACTTTCTGACTCTCATACCTTATGCATGTATTGTTTTGGCCCAGATCTCCTTCAAACAAATTGCAAGATTTGTAAGTCTTTTAATCCTAGCGCCATCGTGGACAGGAAAAACAATTTGATTTTAAAAGGTTTGCTACCTTCCTCTTTCTCAGAAGCTCTATCTGGGGCTCAACCCCCAAAACCTAAGTAAAAGGAGCCTTCTGACAAACACTCTGGAGCATCTGGGTTCTCATCCCCATCTTCAGATCCGAAGATGGAAGCCCCAAAAAAAAAGCTTAAGAAGTCAGATCTGATGCTTGCTGCTTCCGTGAAGCCAGTGTCAGAGACTAACTTGACTTCCTTGGATCCTCTCCTTTCGGATCCGAAATCATTGCCAAACTCATTACTGTCTCTCCATAGATCCAACACCCTCTTGGGTACCTTCTCCCTTTTTGGAATCCCACCCACACTTCAGGTCTCCCTCAGTGGCATCATCTCATTCTTCTAGAAGTCTGACCAGGGCTAATGTGGATAAAATGACTAGGAAATTTCTGTCGATGCAGATTTAGATGGGAGTTCTTCTGACCACTCAGGTCAGGAAGCCCTTACTAGTTCTACATCTCCAGTCTCGGCTCCCTCTCCAATTGGCTTGTCATTTCAGAGCTTTTGGATCCAAGTCTCCTGGATCTGTCTGTTTCAGATCTGAAGATTAGAGTATCTTCAGCTCTGAGGATTTCTCTGAGGGCATCAGCTCTAAGTGCTTCAGAGCTGGACGACTCTTAAGCTGAAATGTCCCTGATGGATCTGAGGAGTTAGAGTGACTCTAAAGCAGTCAGAGCTGTCTCTGCCCCTTGGAGTTTTGGCATTGGATAGCTTGGCTCCGGCCTCTGCCTCTGGTGGATTGCCTTCAGGGAAGGGGGAGCTGATGGGTTGGAAGTTGACTTCTTGGCTCCGTTGACTTCCTTCTCCCCAGGGCATTCTGCCTTTGGGGTGGTGGAGAGAGTGTTCTCTGCTCCTGTAGGGAGGATGGTTCCTCCCCCCGTGCATCTACCCTCTAGATTCTGTATGCCTCTGTGCCTGAGCTCCATCATTCCACTCCACATGGAGAGCCATCTCAAAGTCTTCAGGCTACCCAACAGGGTATTACTATTTCTTCTGATTCTTCTCTGGAACATCCCACCAAAGAAGTCACTAGGAAGAGGAAGTGCAAAAGGAGGCACTTGGACTCTCCTCAGGAGTCTGCTGCTGATGATACAGATTTTGATGAATGGGAAGTGTCCCCGAGATCTCCAGCCAAAGATGTCTCATTTGGAAACATCCTAGAAATCCTTAAGCAAAGTGGTGCTTGGTCCACTGATAGCCCTTCCAAAGAAGAATCTGTATTCCTAGAGGCCTTTAGGTCTGGCTTATGTACCTCATGGGCAACGCACATTTCAGGGAGATCCAACATGATAGCACACAAGATGAGCAGGTCTTTTCCTGTACCTCATGAATGGTCTTTCAATAAGAATGTGGTGGAAATGATTTTTCACCAGTGGAGCCAGCCATGCTGTGACCTAATTGCGTCTCCTCAAAACAAGTGCAGCAGGTTCCTTGCTCTAATCCCCACACCAGTGGAGTCGCTGAGAGATGCTCTCCTACGCAACTGGACACCGGTCTCCTTAATACATATCCCCCAATTCCCTTAATCCTCAAATTTCGACAGAAAGCTTCCTAGTTGAAGAGCAGAGTTATCCTCATTGTCCGTTAACTGGCCTCAACAAATTTAGTTTCCCTTCCTTTGGCCTCATCTAATATACCCTCCATGGAGTCTGGATCCAATTCTGAACCTTCTGTTTTACCTGACAGGCATGGTTCACCCGGATATCTCATATCTAAGACTGACTACATGGTTTCTCCACTTCCACTGAAAGCCAAACAACATACACTCTCCTCCCCTGTTTGTCATATATTTTGTCCTCTCACAAACCTTCTGCAAGAACACTTTACAGAAGTAAATGGAAGATATTTCTTTTTTTGGCACAGCAGAAACATATTGACCCCTTTCAGCACCTGTACATAATGTCCTTGAATTCTTAGCAACAATTTTCAATGAAGGAGCCAGTTCCTCAGCTATTAGAATACAGCTAGCTGCTATTCTAATTTTCACTTTGGAACCAAAAACTCCTCCTTGGATTCATCTAAACTTTGTAAAGCCTTTTTGAGAGGTATCCATCCTTCTTTTGAAACCCCCTTATAAAGATGCAACTCAACCATGTGATTTACATTTGGTATTACAATCATTAATTAATTGACCATTTGAACCAGCAGCTAAATGTCAGTTGAAATTTCTGACCTGGAAAACTATATTTTTGGTAGCCATCACTTCTGCTACCAGACTGTCAGAACTTCAAGCACTGCCTTCTAAACTTCCTTACTTAGTATTTCATAAGAATAGGGTAACTTTATGAACCAATCCTGCATTCCTTCCCTCCTTCCGAAGGTGGTGTCGCAATCGAACATCAACCAATCTATTAATTTGCCTGTTTTCTTTCCAAATTTTACAAACAAAGGTAAATATATGTTAAACTTACTAGACATTCACAGAAAATTGTTTTTTTACTTACACATAAAAAAGGGCAGCCACGGTGGTGCAGCGGTTAGCGTTGCCGCCTCACAGCAAGAGGTTCTCTCATTTAATTCTCGGCTGGAGTGCCTTCTGTGCAGAGTCTTCATGTCCTCCCTGTGGTTGCGTGGGTTTCCTCTGGGTGGTCTGGTTTCCTCCCACATTCCAAAAACATGCTGCAGGTGGATTGGACACTCTAAATTGGCCCTAGGTGTGAGTGTGTGCGTGTGTGTGCCTTCTGTGGAAGGTTGGGTGCCGGGTTGGCAACTCGACACCGTAAAAATTCCACTGCCAATCATGAGTGAACAGACGATCCACTGTGGCGACCCCTGACCAGGAAAAGCCAGAAGAAGACTTACACATAACAAAAAATTTTAGAAAAATGGACCAATTGTTTGTTTCATTTGCAGATTCCAAATTGGGTAAGCCAGTCATGAAGGTAACCTTAGCCAAGTAGGTTATAGATTGCATATTCTTTGTCTATAGCAAATTAGGCCTTTCTTTACCAAAACCATTGAGGGCCCATTCATATATATGCAGCTGCTACTCAGGCTAATCCTCATACCTTTATTACTCATTGTAAATTGGATCTGGTCTTGATGGGAAGAGCAGCCTTTGGCTCAATTGTGCTCAGGAATATCCTTCTTTAGAGTCCTTCCAGGATTTCAGGTAGATGGAGACTCTGTCCCAGTTGTTGAGGAATGAATGAAAATGAACAGTATCAGATGAAGAACTCACCATAACATTCCATCTGTGTTGTCCATTTTCATTCTTCCTCAACTTCCTTCCCACCAACCCCATAGGTTTGAGCTAATGACATCTGGAAGAACAAGACCTTATAAGGGAGCCATTGTTCCTTATGTTGAGTTCTAGATATGGATTTCTGTTAATATTTTATTTATTTTTTTAACATTTGTTAACCGGGAAAGTCCGACTTGGAAAGAAGCCAGTTTTCAGCAGAGGCCTGGGGATAAATGCTCCAGATACATGTCTTTGTAATGTGGGAGGAAACCTACACAAATGCAGAGAGGACATACATACTCCACACAGAAAGCACCCCAGCTGAGAACTGAACTAGAGAACTTCTTGCTGTGAGGTGACAATGCTACCATTGCACCACTGCGCCATCCTAATATGTTGCTAATATTTTCCTTTTACACAATAAACCAGCAAACAGATCTGAGGTATGTTATGGGATAGACCATTGTGGGTAAGGAAAGAGCTCAAGAGTTTGTTAGTGGCCAAGAACTGAAAATAATGGCCAAGTCAGATTCAAAACCATTTTTTGAGGAAGAATAAAAATTGACAACACAGTACTTTTTTAAATAAAGGTGATCTGTAAACAAAACAACAAATATATTCCTAAGAACAGCATGTAGGCAAATCCAGCAGGTTTGAAAAAGAAGTAAGCTCTACTGGCCCAACACTGCTACACCCTTGTGCCACTGTCTTGTACTGTGCCTGTAACAAATTGCACTGGCAATCAGCAGCCTAAGATACATGACATAAAAAGTCAAGAAAGTCAGAAACTAGAAAACCATAGTTTACTTAGCAAATCTAGTAGTTTTCTGTTGAATATGCCCATTCATAGTCACAAGGTTAGTTTACTTATGGTTTATGGAGGGAGTTGCTAATTTTGTAATCCTCCCTGATATTGATTGTCACATTCCTAGTCCCCTGGAACTGAAATTAAATCCATCCTGATTCATACAATGGTGGGCAGAGTCATCACTCCTCCAATCTGACTCCCAAAGGAAAATCGGGAGGACTGGAAGGAGCCATATGGAAAACCAAAACTACCACAAAGTCCTTCTGTTTTGTTTTTGTACTTTTTACAGCTCACTAGTCTACAAGTCAGAGATTTGTAGCTCTGATCTCTCATGCCACCCCATTAGTCTTACATTATCATTACGCATTAGTGAGGGGAAGAAACAAGGTGAACATAAATAACAATTCAAGGGAGCCACTTGGCAATTTGTGTCACCCTGTTATTTTGGGAGAAAATACAGTATTTTCTGACAAATTCTTAGGAGCTGAGAGGTATGTGCATAATGTCATTGGTTAGGAAAATCAGCATTTATTTTTGTCAACTAATCCTTCACTTGAGTAAGGGAAGTCACTTGATGTATTTTTTTTCTCACTGGTGGTTAAACTCAAGGCCTTGAAGCACTCCCTCAGCCACATACATTGCTTATGAGCAGAATGACTGGCTGCAGCTGTTGTTGGAAGGTGTACTCTCCTTCTCTCCCCTTCCCAGCTGCCCCCTGCATCCTGCAATTTATTTTATTAAAACTGCACCCATTTTCGAAGCAGCCATCAATGCTCATTAAAGAGCCATCCAACTTATATTAGCCCATAAAACCTTAGCAGTGGTTATAACTCAGCTCCTTAAATCTCTGTTTGTCTATTACTTCTTAGATTCTCAAGTTACCTTGTCCAGCTTGAGTAATGCATTATTTTATATTCCTCCTTAAAATTTATTTTCAGTTCTTAGCTAGAACATGCCATAACCACTATGCACCAATCAATATTCTTTCTCTTCTCATACTCACACCATCCATTCACAACTTCATTTTCTATCCACAGACCCACATTTCTCAAACCTACACCTATTCAAAAACACTATGCCTACCCATCACCCTTCGGATTTCTTCTGCACAGCTTTTTACCTGCTACAAAAGCAACATACACCAACACAGATTCCTCACAAGCCTTACCACCCCTACCTTTCCATCATACCAAACCACCGAAAGAACAATTTCATCCAAAATAACTTCCTCATATTCTTGTACAAGAGCACTTCAATAATCGTTATTCTCCTGTCCTCTCCTGGTAAACCACATAGCAACTATACTCTGTTGTATAATAACCAACATTCCTCATCTTACTTTTGTAAATGCACATAGTATCAATAACAAAGCAGAGGGACGTTATGCTTTCCTTTTCACTAGCTCTTGTGTCATTTCTGCTATATCTGAATCATAGTTAAACTCCAGCTCTAGCAACTTAGCCACCTCATACCCTCCTTCAACTTCAATTTTGGTGCTAGACCTGGAAAAATGCCAGGAAAGGAAGTTATTCTCTATAAATCACAACTCAGTTTCACAACAACTGTCAAAGTAAATGTCTTATCTGACTCAGACCCTAACTGGCTACTGTTGAAATTCTCCTTATATATGCAGTCATCAGTCTTTTTAGCTGTAGCCCATCTCCTCACACCTGTTTCCCTTAACAAATTCAGCACTCTTATTCTGGATCTTCTCGCAGCAGTTCTAAAAAGTCATAGTGTACACATTCTAGATGACTTAACTTCAATTTCCTTGCTGCCTCATGCCAGTGCTATTTCTGAATTCCTTGATAATCATGATCTTATCCAATCTATAAGTGGACCTACTCAACCCAACCTACTCTCAGGTAAGCAGTCCCTTACTGATCTTCTCACAGCTAACTGCCCTTCTCTGACCTCTAAAGCAGTTCTTCTACCCACTCTTACTGACCATACCTTCATTAGATTCAGTGTTAGGACCCAAACTCTAAAACTCTTTCCAGAACTAATAACCTTCAATTGAAAATCAGGATGCAGTACTGGCAAACTCACATCACACCTCCATACAGGGCTCCAGTTTTGCTTCAAATGTCATCAGTGAAACTGTCCTGCTGCAAGTCAAATTCTTCTTCCTTTTACCCAAAGACTATGCAAACAAGACCCAAATAATTAGACAATCAAATAATTGAAGTGCCTTATACAGCTTTGGAATGAGTCTTGGCACAAATGGGAAGAAAACCCCACCCTAGGAATTCAGGACCTCTTCAAAACCCTTAGAAACCTTACAAAACATACCACTGGAAGACACAAATCCATCCCTGTAAATTCAAAACAGGCCTCCCTTCAGAACAGCAACAGCAAGGAAGTATTAGGGTTGCACTCTTCAAACAAGACACATATGTTAACAGTAACAATTAACCATTTTATTTATGGGAATAATCAGAAAGTAGGTGAATAAATAAATGCAGAGTTGTTTGATATATCTGTGGCAGCAGAAAGTGTACAGCCATGGTTAGTACACACATTCAAAATGCATGGTTACTTGATGGCAGCTCAGAAATATCAGGCAAATCTACTCCTTTCTAAAAATGAAAACTCACAAATATCATTGAATTTGCAGTCACAGATGTAAACCTTTTATATCTAAAATGTGGAACACTACCTCTAACAGCATGGAACAAATTGGCGAAATGTTGAAAGGCTACTAACAACTTCAACTAGGTAATTCACAGCAGGGTTAATAACTGTTTTTTCATAGTTACAGAAGTTTCTTTTGATGAATTGATAAAATTTGATATTATTTATCATGCAAATTTGCAAAAAAATGAAATCAATGAATGTATGACTTCTAACAGCTTGGATTATGGAATTTTTAAGACTTACAATGTGGAACGTTCCTTGGTATGTGGTACAGTTGACAGGCATGTTTGTAATGTCCCCACATCTCTACCAGAAGATCATTGCTCCATCTAATCAAAAGTTAAATGGCTTCCAATTAACCACAGAATCATACCACTAATTGCAGACCTAGACTAGTAACTTATCTGCCTAAACTGAAATTCTATTCTTTGCCAGTATACTATCAGAGAGATCCAGTTACTACAGCCTTAGTCACATCACTCTGTCTACCCCCACAAACACCATGGACTAGGCCACGAACCACAGTCCACTGTATCTCTGTACTAGTACCAAAAGTATAAGAGTTTCTCGCACCCATATGTCTCAAGTAACCCGATTTTGTAGAACATTCCTATTGTACCTCATATTTTTACCCTGTATTTTCTGGCAAATCAGTGGAGATTACATTCATTTATGCCAGACGTTAGAGTTGCATACTTCCCATTGTTCAGAAAATGCATGCTGATGCAAAATGTGTTGTTTTATTAACTTTTTAAATGACTTATTGAAATATTTAAAAAATTGCCCTTTATTGTGGGTATTTGTCCCCATTATATTTGTCTTTGTCCAGAATTATTAAACAAAGAAGTTGAGAGGTATGCGTGTTCTTCTGCATATAAAATGCTCACTTATCTGAAATTCTGTTTAAAATTAAAAAGCTACCTGTTTAAAAAGTCTCAGTACAAATGCTTCCACAATCAAGATGCCACCAATAAAAAACATGGATTCTGTTTTTTTGATTAACTGACCAAATTAAACTGATGGCACACACCCCTCTGTACTCCTGTTATTTACCTGTGTTCTACCTTCCCAATATTGTTCTTCAAACTTTTTCCTTCATCCTAATGTGTCTTCCAGTCTAAGCCACTCTACTAACCTTTGCCCACCAGCCTTAACTAGTCTCTGTCACACACTCATTGTGATTACTATTACTGTGCATATTGCGGATATCCATGTACAGCACTTTTAAGATTATTGTCTTTGCACATTATTGTTAAAATCTAATGCATATAAATGTGTTGTTTTACCTAAACTTTCTTTGTAAAGAACAATCATAACAATATACAAATCCTTTGTTTGTTTTAACTTTTGTAAAACTGGTTTGAACCTAAAAAAAGGTTTTGTTGGATCATTGTTCTACACTGCTCAATAAAAAAATAAATAAACATAAATAATTGATGCAGTGATCTGAAGGACATTTTCCATCTCAGTCCAGACTCCAGCATTGTGGAAATCACATTACTAGTTGCTCTGGCTAACAGCAGAACATCCTAGGACAAAAGCAAAGTGTTTGCTTAGGAAATTCAATATACAAAACAAAGACAGATAAAAGACACATCTGAAAGGAATGGTATGCATAGATAGCGATTTGATGATAATTGTTTGTTAAAACCATTTAAGCATTTTTTCAGTTGTATGTTTAGTGATAAACCACTAAGACTTTGCTGATGTTATTTTTTTTTCTTATATGTATAAAAGGGCACAAAACTGACTCCCTACCTGTTCCCTCACCCTTATTCCACCTGACATATGCCCTCCTGAATGCCACTGTAGATTTGTTTTCTACCATCCTTTACTGTAGTCTATTCCATGAGTCCACAACCCTCACTGAGCAGAAGTACTGTCACAGATTTAGAGAGTAGTTACTTCCTATAGTCCACTATCTGAGGCCCTTCCTTCCTCCTCTGTCTTTCCTGCTCAGTTTGAGTTCCTGACATGATCATATGCACTCATATCATAACCCCAATCTCTTCTGTTCTCTACTGAGAAGATCTCCATTATCTTTAGCTTCTGGAGGCATTTTTTCACAACATGTGCCTTAATCTTGGCTTTTCTTGGCTTCCAGACATCTGATGGCCCTTTCCCTGTATGGCCTTTTAAACCGCACACATCAAGGTACAGTCTGACCACAGTTCTGTAGAGTAAAAGTATTGCACCCTTCCATCTGGGATCTATTTTTCCTAATGATACACACAAGCACTGTGTTTGCTGCCACAGCTGTCCTTTTATTCTGCTTCTGGTAGCCAGTTCAAGTATGATCAACACCCCCAGATCCTTTTCCTGCTCTGTTACCATCAATTGCACTACCCCGGCTGATCCGTCACACCAGGGTTGTTATGCTCAGGTTTGGGACTGTATGTGTGTGTCCATTGAACCTCACACACTACCTTTCTGCATGCTGGATTATCCTATCCAATCAGTCCTTAGACCATTCTTACCATCCAGTCATCATCAAAAAGGATGCTCCTATTTTATAGCCCCCCCCCTAGATATGTCTGATTCAAGCACACTAAAACTTCTGCTGGAGGGCTGACTGCTGTTGTAATTCATGAATACCTTTCCTTATTTCTTACATTGTCTCTTTCTCCTCAGTGTTTGGTGTGATACCATTTTGGAACGCAACAATCCATTTCATCAGCCTTGAGTCTAGCCCCATCCTCTCCAGCCAGCCTATAAGTCAAAGATCTTGCTGACGACCATGTAGATCACATCTACTGGTAGCCCCCCAGTCAAATATTCCTGCAATTCAGTCATAAAACTGGATCAGATTTGAATAACAGGATAGTGAACTCATAGTTCTTATTTTCTGGAAAAACCATCAGCAGTCTCTCTGGATTCTCTCATGAGTACCTCCCCCCACCAGCACTTTTACCCTAATAGGTCTGTAGTTCCCTGTATTTTTCCTGGTCCCTCATTCCCACATACATGGGTGCCATACTTTCTGTCTTCTAATTCTTACACACATCTGCACTGACCAATGATCTATTGAAGAGCTTCTTTATGGATCTGCCAATGCACTAGCCAGATTCTGGGGAATTGTGCGAGGTATCCCATCTCATCCTTAGATGTAATCCCTCTAAGGGCACTTATTTCCCTCTATACCGCCTTCCTCTGTATCCCAGTGTTTGTCCACAGTTCTCCCCACTCTCTCCTTCCTCTGTATCCCAGTGTTTGTCCACAGTTCTCCCCACTCTCTCCTTCCTCTGTATCCCAGTGTTTGTCCACAGTTCTCCCCACTCTCTCCTTCCTCTGTACCCCAGTGTTTGTCCACAGTTCTCCCCACTCTCTCCTTCCTCTGTATCCCAGTGTTTGTCCACAGTTCTCCCCACTCTCTCCTTCCTCTGTATCCCAGTGTTTGTCCACAGTTCTCCCACTCTCTCCTTCCTCTGTATCCCAGTGTTTGTCCACAGTTCTCCCCACTCTCTCCTTCCTCTGTATCCCAGTGTTTGTCCACAGTTCTCCCCACTCTCTCCTTCCTCTGTATCCCAGTGTTTGTCCACAGTTCTCCCCACTCTCTCCTTCCTCTGTACCCCAGTGTTTGTCCACAGTTCTCCCCACTCTCTCCTTCCTCTGTATCCCAGTGTTTGTCCACAGTTCTCCCCACTCTCTCCTTCCTCTGTATCCCAGTGTTTGTCCACAGTTCTCCCCACTCTCTCCTTCCTCTGTATCCCAGTGTTTGTCCACAGTTCTCCCACTCTCTCCTTCCTCTGTATCCCAGTGTTTGTCCACAGTTCTCCCACTCTCTCCTTCCTCTGTATCCCAGTGTTTGTCCACAGTTCTCCCACTCTCTCCTTCCTCTGTATCCCAGTGTTTGTCCACAGTTCTCCCCACTCTCTCCTTCCTCTGTATCCCAGTGTTTGTCCACAGTTCTCCCCACTCTCTCCTTCCTCTGTATCCCAGTGTTTGTCCACAGTTCTCCTCACTCTCTCCTTCCTCAGTGCGGTACCTTCTTCTTGCTTTCCTTTGTGAAGGTTGAAGCAAAATACTGATTCAGTACTTCTACTTTTTTTCCTAATCTTGTGATTCTCTCTCTTCTTCCTTTCTGCTATATACCAAAGAAAGCCATTTTCTGCTTCCTGACTTCTTCTGACAGTTCCCATTCATCCTGTGTCTCTACTACCCTCACCACCCCTATTGCTCTTTAACTCACCTCCTTGTATTGTGCCTCCTTCACCTCCCCACATCATCTTTTGTTTTGTTTTTTTTATACTTTACCTCATGCCCTTCTCCTTGGTCCTTCTATACCTGAATTGCTCTTACAACTTGTTTGCTCCCTTAATTTTCTCCTAGCTTTCTAATTCATATTTGTCTCTTTCCCCAGCTTACCATAATCTTCTGTTTTAAAACCCCACAACATCATCATTTTTGTCTTTGTAGCCTTACCCTCCCCTCCACGCATTAAGTCACACCGTATTCTGTTCTGGAAATGACCATATCCAGACCTCTTAGCCAACTCCTGCTTCATCTCTATCCTGGAGTTCAACAGTTTGCAGTCTGCTCCTGGCAGATTTAGATCCTTCATGAGGAATATCCTCTTTCCTCTGTTCTCATCTTGTCTCTCATCCTCCTCTGGCCATGAGTCTCAGTGATGGAACATGATACAAAATGGCCAGCACTCCTCATCTCCTACCTTAAATCCCACAGCACGTATTCTAGATTATGAACCTTCACTTGCCCTTTTGGGCTGCTATTCCTCCTCCTGTTTGTTCTACCTTGATGACCTTCTCTATGTAGATCATGCCTTCACTTCCACCTGTTTATTCTCTGTCATTCCTCAAGAGCCTGTACCTCAAACTTCAAGGATGGTTTCCCATCTTGTCAATGGCTGATGCTTCTGTGATACCAGTAATATCCATTCTGCATCATTGATTGCAGCTACCCCATCTTCCTATCCTAACTCATTGTACTGCATAGTAATACTAATCAGCCATGCTCTGACTCACTCAGAATTGTTCCTCTGTGATATTCTGCAGCTGTTACTTTTGACCTTCACTCTACTGCCTAACTACTGAATCCCCTTCCATCAGCTTTCCTGTAACTTCCTCTCTCCCCCATCTCATTTTAAATGTACAAAAGCTGAGCTGTACTTTTTCAGCCTTGTACCGGGTACCAATGCCCCATCTGCTCTGTATTATTGGCATAGAACTGGTCTGTCAGCCAGGCCTCCCCATCCTATCAGTCCCAAGTCTTTCCCTTGTCCACTGCCTTGGCCAGATATTATAATTAGCAGTACTTTTCTTCACTGGTGTGTTGGCTGCAGGTATTTGTCTAACACTTCTGAAAATATCACTTCCAACCTGCTGGGCATCTCTGAGCCATCTTCCTGTCCCTATTTAGTTTCACCTAGCTGTCTCTTCTAACAGGTAACTTGGGCTAAAAAGGACAGTCATCTTGTGTCTATCAGTTGTATGACTTTTTAGGCATGCACAGTTATAGCTACTGCACTTTTTCTTGGCTTTTGTATGTGAATATAAGTATTGTTATATTGCCTTGAAATAGAAGCTTTCATAAGGCTTAATTCATGCCTGAAAGGAATACTTGCCTCTAACACTTGCATCCCCTTAGCAAAACATAAGTAAAACGTAGCACAGTAAAGCTTCATTTTTAGTTATGGGATTCACTGTGGTGATGTGAAGCCTGTCACTGAGCTCAATAGATGTGGCATGCAGAAAAACATTTTTTTCTTCCTGTTTTAAGCCAACAGGAAAAGCTATGTTACTTTTAAGTTTTGTTTTGTCTCTTTTTTTTTATAGTACTGTGTACGGTACTGTGAAACTAGCTAATTTATTTATGCATGATGCACATTTACCCCATTTGTCTTATCAACAAGGAATTGGTACAATTCAATGTATTACAGAGTCTCAGTCAGACACCATTACTGTCACACTATAGCTGAGACATTCATTTAAACATGGGGTACCTCATGGTATGTAAACACACCGGCATGCACATTGGAGTTCCACTGGTACCACTTAAATTGACAATTTATCTTCTGGGACCAGCCCATCCCATTTTGTTGCATGTATTTCAGTTCTGTTGATGTTTTTTAGATTGCTTCACAGACACTTATTTTAAGCTGTGGAATTTTGAACCACCCAATTTGTTTATTGGTTATTAAAATCTTCCAAAATCTTATATTGGATTTGCTGTACTACAGCCTACTATCCTTCCTACCATTACTGTGATGGAGGTTTAAAATTGACATTTCTTCTGCATGTGCTCCCTCTGGTGGACAAGTATAGTAGTGTTACACTGATACACTATATTTTACCTTCATACTCCGTTAATACAGCATTTTCATACTTAACTGTAAATTCCAGATATGGGGACGTTTGATAAATGACCACAGTCTGCTTTATAATAAATTACCATGGCAGCATCTTATTTTTCTCTATTTCTATCTTGTTTCACCAGACTGAATCAGAAGTAACCCTGCCACCACTAAAACTGGGGGAAAGCAATGCTGTATCTCCCCACTTCATTGCTTCCCTTCTTTTCAAAATAAAATAAATGAACAAGCACAGGAATCTGTCTAGCTCCAACCTTACCACCACAAGTGTTGAAGAAAAAATAATAAACAGAGAAATTAGTGGTCTTAAAATTTTGTTAATGAGCCCAGTCACAATAATTTCCAAAAATCATGAAACCCAGGTAGTGTTCCAAACCAACAAGCCTTTATTCATAACAGACAAGTGATCATCAGTAACAAAAAAAACAGAATCAAAAATCAGAAATGCAAACTTATTTTTCAAGCCAGCCAAATAGGTTAGTGAACTTGCATAATTTTACTTCATGCTTATTTATATTCAATAGGAATGTTGTTCTTGTGGTGATGATGGTTAGTATCTTATTGCTATATGGCCACAGCAAGTTTGATCAAAGAATACCTTTTAGGGTTGTGATTCTCTGCACCTGCAGAGTAATGTATAATGCAGGGAGTTAGTACAAATGATTGGGCCAGAGACCATTCTCTATGTCTGGTGGTCTTTCCATCCAATCCACTGTCATGGAAGGCATTTGAATTGTTTGATTATGTGTATGTCCATGTGTGAGTATGTGTGTGTATGTGTGTGTGTGTGTCTGCACGCGTGTGTATATGTATGGGAGCACTGAATTAGATGGAAAGACCAGCTACTGCTGAGCAACCACCTAAGTGCATGCAAAATTCAAATAAAAAAAAATTGCAAAAAACAGGGTGTGCAAGCCACATTGCACCCCACATGTGGGGGCTGCCACCCAACTCCCTGCTAATTTTAACTGCTGGCCATTTGCTTAGTCAACCAAATTTTGTCAATGAAACAGACATTGACCAAAGTGACATTCATTCAAAGTCACGTCTCCTACATATATTTACATATACTAACACCATGGCTACAAAAGTACGGAGAAAAAAATTAAAGAAAACATCACATGTGGTAAATCAGTGCTGGTGAGCAAACACAAACATCTGCAAATCTGGGGGAACTACATGATACTGACCTTTGCAACCCACTTATACTCTGCTAGACTTACTCTAGTAACTCATATGGCTAGAAATGACACTATGATGTACTTTCTATAAATGCGTTTTCAGTCAAGTGGGTTCTACCATTTGGGATTAGATCAAATGAGCATTCAACCAAATGATATAAACCCAAGAGTGTGTGTGTGTGTGTGCGCGCGCGTTTGTGTGTGTGTGTGTGTGTGTGTGTGTGTGTGTGTGTGTGTGTGTGTGTGTATATATATATATATATATATATATATATATATATATATGTATATGGATCTATGTTTTTAAATCGAAAGTACGGTTCATCGAACCGTACTTCCTCGAACTTACTTCTGTGAAAGTGCATTCCATTGAAAATGCACTTTCGCGGAATAAAAAAACAAAAGTAAAATAACATACTAAGTGTCATGCAGGGGGGCATGACCCCTTGCCCGCCACACCCCCCTACTTTAATATTCTCACTCCGAGATCGTACTACAGTGGGGATTACACTACAGTGGAGAAAAGGACAAATTTTCCTATGTTTTCCAAGTGCATACCTATCTTATTAAAAAATTTAGTAGTGTGATCGTTTGGTAAAGTAACAGTTTGGTGTTGTCATCTTGGTAAAGCCGTCTTCGGGTAAGTCAGCTTCTGATTATTAGAAATAAACCCATATTATAACATATATCATAAAACTAGATATAAATGTGGTTCAAAGAAATGAGCTCTAAATATATAAAAATAATTATAATAAACGCAAAAAGAATAAGTGCTTTTGGAGGAATACTATGCTCTTCATCAGATTCGTTACCATCAGAAACATCAAAAGTTAAAAAAGTATCAACCAATCAATCTAAGACACCCCTTTAACAAATACAACCTTCTCATTCATAAAAACTAATCATGTAATCATAACAACCCAATCAGAAAATCTGTAAAAGCACCAATAAAACATAGGTAATTGCTACACAATCCCATTGAAGGAGATTTCTCATTCATGAGAATAACGTCAGGTGTGGGAAATTGACCAGTAGAATAGTATATGGGTGGTATTATCGCTTATAGTACAATAAGCATAAATACAATAAATGTCATAAGGCACACTGGTCATGTAGCCAAGCACATATTCAAAGTATCTCTCAAGATATATGGAAAATAAAAATATAAAAGAATATGAAAAACATATTACATCTATGTTCTCATACCCGGCATTGGTGGCTTTTCTTCTAGCCTTGCTTTGTTCACCCTAAAGCTCAGTTAATGAGATGTAAAGTAATCTGTTTCACAAGTAATTATTATTTAGAACATGCTTCTGATTTATGTAATAGATTTGTAACAAGAGGTTGTTCAGAGGAAGGTATATCAAAGTCTAAAGGAGAAGCAGAGTTGATGCATAGAAAATATTTGTGAAACTATAGAGATCATGTTGGAGCGAGTGATTGTATTTCCAAATGTAGATATGCACTTTGTACAACTTTTGGGAACAATATAAGTCAGTTTAGATATATTATTAACAAGACTTGGAATATTTTGAAGGCTGATAGATATTTTGCATTGGCTTTACATGAAGAATGTAAACTGGCTTTTAGGAAAGCTAGGTCTATTGCACAGTAGTTGTGATTATAAAAAAACAACATTTTTTTAAATAACATACAAAGGATTTTAGATGGTTAGGTTATTTCATGTTGCATGTTGTTACACCCTGTGGTTGCTATAACGGCGGTGGTGCAGTGGTAGCATTGTCACCTCACAGCAAGAGGTTCTCCTGTTTGATTCTCTGCTGGAACACTTTCTTTGTGGAGTCTGCATGTCCTCCCCACGGTCGAGTGGTGTTCGAAAGACATAAGTAAATAGGCGTGCCTTCATTGAAGGTTGGGCATTGAGCTGGCACCTCAGCACCGTAAAAATCTACTGCCAACCATTAGTGGACCAGAGTTCTGCTGTGGCGACCCCTAACCAGGAAAAGCAGAAAGAACAACACCCTGTGGTTGCTGCATGTTTTCTAAGTTTATTAGTAAGAGTAAAGAATTATTATCGGCTAACACATCAAAGCATTTTTTATACCTTATTACTTGTAGGATGGAGGTCATTATATATTAATCATTATGTTTCTGTAGAGCATTCTGTGCAGAAAACAACACTAAGATGTTTAAACATTGCAAATCTGAACATGTGAGCAATGTAAGATGTTCATAGGTTCATAGGTTGGTACTAGGCTATCAGCCCTAGGGCCTATACAAGCCTAGCCATAACAATTCCCTGGCTATTTCTTCCCACACGATTTACTTCCCTGGACCCCTATCTAACAGGGTGATTGACGTGATTCCCTGGGGTGAATTTCCTTTCTCCCATCCAATCATCAAGGTTCCTTTTGAAGAAGGCCAAAGAGGCACTCCGCTTGACATGTATGGGCAATCTATTCCAGAGTCTGGGGAGACTCTGGGTCAGGAACCTATCCCTCCAGCATGTTTTGTTTATTGTGATGACAAGGTTTAGATCCCTGGAGTGTGTGGCTCAGAAGGATTGGGATTTCTTTAAGGGTAGCATGTCCAACAGCTCTGGGTTTGACATGGCCTTGTATGTTAAGTAGATATCCCCCTCTGAGTAGATGATATGCGACAGAGTATAGCTGAAGTTTTTTAAGGCGGTCAGCGTAGGGCATCTGCTTTAGGCTTGTGATTCTTTTAGTGAGGTATTTCTGTGGCCTTTCCAGTTGTTGCAGATGTCTTGAGAGGTACATACCAAATGGGGCGTTGTATTCTATAATGGGTCTAATGAGGGATGAGTACAGTGGGACAATGACCTCCTTTTTTCTGGATGAAAAGCCCTTAGTGATGAGGTGTGCCACATAGAAGGATTTCCTGACTGTTGTGGCGATGTGGTTATCGAAGGTGAGACCACTGTCCACCTGTGTCCTTAAGTCTCTTATCACACTTTCGTGTTTAGTGTACTGCCACCTATATGGTAATTCACAGATACATGTTTTTTTCCCAAAGGGGATAACTATACATTTCTTGGCATTGAGCTTGAGCCCATGGCTCTGGCACCAAGCATCTGTTTCTGTAAGGCCCTTTTGTAGAGTATCCACATCATTTGGGGATTCAATAATGGCTCCCAGTTTGCAGTCATCTGCAAACTTTGTTAGCCAGAGTCTCTTAGTGTTGGCCTGTACTTCAGAGAGGTAGATGCCAAACAAGAGAGGTCCCAGGACTGAACCCTGAGGTACTCCACTTGTCACTTGTCTGGAGCTGGATTTGGAGTCAGCTACTTTTATAGTGTGGGTTCTGTCAGTAAGCCAGTTGGCAACCCATTGAGTGTTGTAGGGATTAATGCCCAGCTTATTAAGTTTATCTATGATTCCAGAGTGGGGGGATGGTGTCAAAGGCCGTGGCGAGGTCCAGATAGGCTGTGTGGACTGCCTTACCCACGTCCATGGCTCTGTAGACTGATTTAAAGAAGTCAATCAGGTTCTGGAGACAAGACTGGCTCTTCATGAACCCAAACTGGGTGGGGTCCAGTGTTTGAAGGTTGCCAATGTCTTTGTTTATGTCATCCTGAGAAACCCTTTAGATCAAAGACTACCCTACGTATTACACATTACAATACATAAGACATTTTTATTGGGTTCACAAACACTTCTGTCATCTGTGGTAGAGAGGTTTCTTCAGGGGAAGATAATCTGGGTTTACTTACCATCCATCTGCATGACAAAGCCTGCAGAATCAAAGTGCAAAGTATGCTAAATAGAGAATAGCAGAAAGGCTCATAGTAAAATGCACTTATTCTTCTGGTATAAAGTACCCTAAGACATTGATGCATTAGCTTAAATTTCTTCTGCAAGCTAAAAAAGAAATTAAGGTATCTGTCATCATTTGGATATGCTTATTTTTAAAGCAGGCATTATTTTGGCTCTGATGCCTTATAAGATATTTAATTTCTTTTCTAGTAAAGATTCCAAGAAAAATATGACTATGCCACCGGCAATATGAATGGGAATGTCCAAGCTATAACTTTCAGGCAAGGAAGAGAAATAACTCCCTCCCTTTTTGGGCAGGTAGTGTAAACTTAAGACTGTTCCAGGGTAAAGTGGTTTCCACAAGAATTCCCTAAAAAGACTGCCCCATCTTTGTAATGGATTGCTAAGATGAATCATACTTACTGTCTGCAAAACATACATCAACTGGGATAAAGAAACATTCAAAGAAATGTTCATCTATAGTCTGCAGGGTGAAATATATTTCTCCAAGAAACAATAGAATTTAGAACTACATTCTGTGGGGACTCACTATTAAAGTAGTAAACATACTGTAGAATGGATGAGGATGTGATTCTTAGGGGAGAAAGGTCATCATCCTTTATAGTACAAAGCTTACTTTTAATGTCTGTGCATCAGCCATATTGTGCTGTAAAACTAAGGATTTAGGTAAGTTATTTATACACCCAGAAACCAAATGAAAGTGAGACAATGCTTCCAGAAATTTGGGGAATATTCTAGATAGGTCAAGAAGAATTATTAGCATATCATCTACATAGAGCATGTTCTATGTCATCTTAAATGTTTTCTGTGTAAGAGAAAGAAAGATTGAGGTAAAGGCATTATATGACAGACCACAGGTTCTAAGTCTGTCACCTATAGTATCATTGAGAATGGACAGTCCTGACTGGTCCCACTTGTGACGATTGGGGAGAGACAGGCGAAGGCTGCCAGCCTAGTCAAATAGAATTTAATGCATAATTCTATCATTTGTATAAATAAATGTAAAATACAGGTGTGTGCTTTTAAATGAAAGAAAAACACTGTAAAATGTGAACTTCAAGATTGTTACAACATTGCCCTCTTGCTGTAAAGAAAAACTAAGTCAAACCTTTCAAATGTGTCTTTTAAAATTGAAATGATTTTATGACATTCTTTGATCTTTAAAGTTGGTTCCGGTCTGGCTGGCCAAGATATTCTGTCTATTGTGTTAACTAAGGACTAATTGCTAGAGTGTATATGTGAAATGCCTTTTAGTGTTGTATTCTCCTGTGCAGGTGTTAGCTTGCTAAATAATGCAGTTTCTATTAGCCTGGGAACTCAGAGCAGGTGTCAAGATGATGCAATATGAATACTGTGAAAACCTAAGTGTCAAAAATGATGTAATCTGGGGAGGACCCAGAGACATGTTTGTTAGTGATATTTTATAAACTATTTCTAACAAAAGAGTGATAGCATTTTGACTTTGGACATCTAACCCAGCACTGCTTATGCTCTTTATGTATGTAAGGATTGTAACACTGTGTTTTCTCTAAGATTAGCTAAAGATTAGAAAGTTAGATTAAGTATTTTTCTGTGTAAATCAGTCCTGTCCTACTGTGTTATTTTAAGTTTCTGTGTGATTTGTGAACTCTTAGATACCTCTGTGGTGTAGTAGTTTTGTCTTGTGTTTTAATTATTTATTATTAAATATTTTTTAAAACCTTCTACCTGTAGCTGATTTGTGTAGAGATAAATTATGCTTTAGAGTACATTATATATTTATAGAGTTTACTGTCTAAGCCCTTCCAATAAGCCTTAGACTGAATTGTCACATTACCATTGGATAATAATATTGCACAGTAATAATTTGACACCCTTTTAAGTGCCTTTTAGTAGCAAATATTATTAACTGGGTGGTGGCAGTAATTACTAACATATAGTCCGGGCAAAGGGCCACAGTTGGAGAATCTGTGTCAGCCTTTCTCAGGAGTGTCTGTGAAGTTGTATAAATACTTATCTCAAAGTGTGTGTGTTGTGTCAGCTACATGGCAGGGACACGAAGCACTGGTTGGACAGAGAGGGTAATGGAGGTTCTAGTTTGCCCAGTTAGGCTGAGACCTGGACCCTATAGCTGTGCCAGTGGGGAGTCTTATTGGTGATCTGGTGAGTAAGGGAGCAGCCAGCCCCAGACTGACTGTGATCGTTGTGTGCACTTAAGGGAAATTGTACTTTACTGTGTGTATTAGTTATCCTTTCCTCTTCTAGGAGACGGCCTCCCTGGTGTCAGTGGTGAGGATTGAGGCTTCTTGATTGCTGGGCCAGGGTATGGTCGTCACACCACATCTGAGAGTTCTTGGCCCAGTAAGAACTGTTTCTCTTTAACTGTTGTTACAGACCCTTCAGATATGTTATATAAGGTCGCAGAAACTTATCTTAGAAATAGAGATTGTGTAACTCTTCACATAACTAAGGCCGCTGTAATTTATTGGATGCTTTCTTAACACTCAGTGCAGCATTAGTAGCAGACATATTATGAAGAAATAACAAATGGATGTTGACTTAGGTTGTTTAGACACAGTCAGATATTAATTTGCTCTTCTTGAATCCACACTGGTCATCATCTTCAGATAGTTACACAGGCCTTGTCAAGATTAAGCATGTAAATGGGGAAATAGGAACCTGGAAACTGAGTGCTCCTTCCTGGCAAACATCTGAGAGAAGTGCACTAGTGATGTCACCTTACTCTGACACCACAGGACACTGACCTTTGGACAGAGCATTGGCTATAACTTTGACAGTAGACAGTCGAGGTTGAAGACTTATTTGTATTTTGATCACAGAGCACATTTTGTTATTCTTGGCTTATGAGTGGTGATTCTATAAGTTTAATTTGTACCTTTGTGAGGAGTTTCAGCATAGAGTGGTCAAGAAATGTCCACAAAACTAAGAAAAGGAGGCCTGAGTACCTGTGATAAATAAGGTTTGATAGAATGCCTTAAAATGTTCAAGGTTACCATAAATGTTGTTTCACTGGGAATTTTATGCAAAACCTGATGTCATTTTAGATGCCTGGCCAAGTGACTATCCATTCTTAGGAACATAGAATATAAATTTATTAAAAGGGTTATTGATTGTAAAAATCTTTCCTATGCAGCACATCTTGAATGGCTTGAGTTATGCTTTGTTACTTATAGATGGTTGAGGAGTAAGCTTTGCTTAGCTTGCAAGGCTCTCTATGGTGAACAGTTAACAGTTTTGTTAATATGGAATTCTTTCAATCAGGTATGGTGTCTGGGACAGGAATTTTACATACAAATTTGGCAGTTGTAGTACTATTTCCAGAACAAAAAATAATTTCCCAGTCTATTGTTAAATTATGGAATGAACTGCCAGTAGGAATTAGGTAAAGTAATTCACTAGACTTATTTAAAAGTTGTTTAAATGTTTGCATGGGTACCAGGGTATAGTCAATGAATTTTCCTAGTAAATTCAAACCGAGTCAGCTCTCCGGAATCAGTGAACTTTAATTGACCTTATCTACAGATATGGGGCAAGTAAAACGAGCTATGATTTTACCCTACAATGGGCAATTTCAATATATGATTAAAATCATTAAGGACACATGGTATGGTGTCCTAGACAATACACTATAAGTGTTATAGAGTTTCCCATTATTTACATATAGTAGGGGTAGGAATTTAAAAGAACTGATGGAAAAAGAAAATAACATTGGACCTTACAAGAGTTCTAAGATGAGCAAATGTGGCTCATGTAGTGTATGCAAGTTTATCAACAATGGCCCATATGTGGTGGTTCACAATTTTTATAAAACTATCAAGTGTCCAGGTTATTGTAACTGTAACACTAGGAGGATGGTGTACGTTGCTACATGTTTAAGTTGCCCCACTTTTTATGTGGGGAAAACTATAAGAAAATTAAGGTTAAGAATTTTAGAGCATCTAAGGGACATTAGGAACAAAAAGACTAGTAATTCTTTATATATGCATAGTTTAAGTTGTTCTAATTTCAAAAAATGTTTATTTTTTGTGGTAGATAGAATACTTGACAATGACAGAGGAGGTAATGCTAAGATCTTGCTGGAAGTGAGGGAGAGCATGTAGCAACTTAGAATAGATGCTTCAAAACCTCCAGGTATCATATCTTTCATCATATTTTTGTCTAGTATTTTAAAATATAAATCTTTATTTATTTGATTTTTTTATTATGTTTGTATTATTTTTTAAAAAAAAAAAACTTTCCCGGATAGATAAAGGTTAAGTATTTAATACATTATTCTATTCAATACATTTAATGTATAATTTATGTATTAGAATGTTTTATTAGAGAGCCTGTATATAGCGGCTGAGTTGTTGTATATTGTTTACATTATCTTTAATTCTGTCTACAATTATTGTGATTGGTTAATGGAGTGGGTGGGTGTAGTAAGTGAAATTATTTTAGTAATTGAGGAGCATCAAGATGTTTTACTCTGATGATGCCCGACTTAACAAATGGGTGAAAGCGTTAAGTATTCTGTTGTTGTTCAACCATTATTTACGCTTCCAGCAGCGACTGTTTGTATTAGCTTTTTACAATTTTTGTTTTTAGCTGGTTCATCTGCTTTAAGTGTTTTTGTGCTGCTTCTTATTGACGCTGGTCCATTAAAGTTCACTGATTCCGGAGAGCTGACTAGGTATCACAGCTGTAGTATCATTGCAAGCTGCACTCAGAATAAAGGTATCTGCTGCTGATCTGTACAGAATCACCATTGGGATGGGATGTTGCAACAGGCATGTAAGCCTCCCACACCTCCCAAGGGTTTGATCTTCTTTGCCAGTTGTAAAAAAGAACGTCCAGTAGAGATGATCATAGTGAGGAAAAGCACACTCAGTGTGATAGACTGCACTGTGTTTAAAGTGATTTTATTACTGTTTTAAGTGCTTTTTCTGTGAAAACAAAAACAAAAACAAAGTTTGAGCTTGTTTGCTTGTTTTCCCACCTGTCCTGTTAACTAGAGTAGTTCTGATACAGATTTGCTGTGTTGAGGACTGTATTGTAGTTTCTGAGTTCCCCAGACCTTTCTCTGTTAGTGGGAAGCCTTTCCACTTATCAGTGAAAGTGGTAAGCACTAGGTAGCCTATCTACCACAAGAGGAGTGGTTTCCAGCTCTGAAATTGTAGCTTATTGGCCATTTGGGCAGCTTTTCTATCCCTTTTAACTTTCTGATTTAAAATCCCGTGTTTGCACGGGTTTGCGCTTGTTTAAGCTCCATGGATCCCATTTTGGCATCCTGCAGACTACAAGGGCAACAAAAAGGAGAAAGAGAGACTTTAAGTATCTCCATTTTGCTTTTTATTGATTATACTGCATTTTGCACTTCTTTTAAGTCATTTTTCATTGTATTGCATTTATTTTAACTGCATTTACTGTATTTTGCTTCACACTCAAGTGTGATAGCCTGCACTGTGTTTAAAGTGATTCTATTACTGTTTTAAGTGCTTTTTCAGTGAAAAAACAAAAAAAAAAGTTCTAGCTTCTTTGCTTGTTTTCCTGCCTTTCCTGTTAACTAGAGTAGTCTGTAGTCCTGATACAGATTTGCTGTATTCAGAACTATATCATAGTTTCTGAGTTTGCCAGACCTTTCTGTATTAGAGGGAAGCCTTTTGCTTATCAATGGGAGAGGTAAGCACTAGGTAGCCTATCTACCATGAAAGGAGTGGTTTCCAGTTCTGAAATTGCAGCTTATTGCTCGTTTGGGCAGCTTTTCTATTCCTTTTAACTTTCTACTTTTAAAACCTGTGTTTGCGTGGGTTTGTGCGCTGTGCAGCGCCACTAAGCTAGGGTAAACTATTACTGGTGCCAGAAAGTCTGCTCCCCAATTTTTCCTTTAGATCTTGCTAGTTCTCTTCTCTCTTGCACTTTAACTAGCTTATTTGTCTAGCACTTTTGTAGCAATTATTGTAGCACACATAAAGTACTATTAACCCTAAACGTCCTACAAGAAAACAGCTCCAGTACTTATTAATAATGCCCACCTCTCCAGTCATGTGTAACGGTCAATTCCCTGTGCTTTCTCCTATTAACCTGGTGAACTTGGGCATCCTGAGGCAGTGTAGCAACTGCCTCATGTACACAGGCAACCCTCTCCTCTTACCCCCCAACACTCATATGTGTGACAGATGCACTTATATATACAGATTGGAAAGCATGCACTCTCCAGAAAAGACCGGAATAGCCAATCAAGCGGAGAAGATAAACACCTGCACCACACCACATGGAACACATAGCCCTCCAGAACACCCACCATCACAGCTCTCACACAAAAAAACACAAACCACTCACCCACCTTCATGGAGGCTGTCAATATAAATCTACCAAAACAGCAGATACCTCCAAGGCAAAAATGCACTTCACCACAACACAGCACAAATCACAAGACACATAGCTCACCCACACTGTGTGCCCCTCAACCTAAGCCTCTAAGGCAAAACAGCTTACCTAATACATTAATCATAGGTGACTCGATAGTGAGGCACACTGATGTCCCAGTCACTAGGTTGAATAAAGAGAAGGTAACAGTCAGCTGCCTGTTGGGTGCCAGGATCCACCACATAACACATGCACTCAGGTCACTCCACAAGTAGTACAAGTATGACTCTGTCATTGTCCATGTGGGTGTGAATGACCTGAGATGTACCTCCCTGGACTACATGAAAAGAGACATGGAGGAGATCTTGGATTATGTAGCCCAGGCAGGTATGACCCTAGCTCTGAGCAGCATCCTACCGTTGCCCAGAATGATACTGCAGTACAAACAGAAAATGATTGACTTCAACAATTGGCTAGGTTTTTGGTGTCATTCTAAGAGGATCCAGTATCTGACTGCTTGGGAAGACATGACTGACAGACCTCAATGCTTTGCCAGAGATGGCCTGCATCTGTCACCTCTGGGTTTCCAGATATTGGCTAAGGCTTTTGCCATCCCTATAGTACATTTTTAGGTGGTGTCCCAAAGGCCAAATTACCACCATAACAGCTATAAATAAATGCAATCTGAGGGTCATGCTGCTCAACACTAGGAATCTAAATTTCAAGATGCACTCGCTCAAAGCCCTCCTTAAAATGGAGAACATTGACATTTGTGCTGTAATGGAGTCCTGGTTTAAAGCAGCAGAAAGCACCCCTGCACTACCAGGCTTAGCTATAACTTATTTCACACCTTTCGGCCCTGGAACTTGGACCAAAGCTGCAAGGGCAGTGGTGTCTCCATATTCATTAAGGATATGCACATCTTCAGACTAGTAGCACAGCATAATGCATCAGAAATAGTTCAATTCAACTAACATTGGGCAAGACAGAGATTCAGGTCGTAGCCTGCTATAGGTCCCTAACCATGTCCCAAGACTCTCACTCCACATTCGTAAACACCCTGGAAAATATTAGGGTCCAACCCAACACCCTCATACTGGGTAACTTTAAGTTTCCCTCCATTAACTGGGAAAACTATTCATGCACCAATACACTGGCCCAACATTTCCTGGAATTCATTAATTCCAATGCCCTGGACCAGCTCATTCTTTCCCTCACTAGAGGGTGCAGCATCCTTGACCTGGTTATTACCAACATGGGGGGATCATTGCACTACACCAATAGCTGATTCCTCCCTGATTAGATCAGACCACAAACTAATCACCATGGAAATCCACATACCACCCAACCCACCCGCAAAATTAACCACCATGAAAAACTTCTCCAGAGCTAACTTTGGGCTCCTAAAAACAGAGGTGGCTAACTTCACGGTACCCATGCAAATGGTGATTAGTTGCATGACTGCCAAAACATACACCAATGCACTGTATGAACAAGTACATATACTCAACAGAACCAAGATGCTCTCCTCCAAAAAAAGGATGCCAATCTGGTGGACCCCTGCCATTAACACACTCTACAACAGAAGGAAGAAACTGTTGCAGAGAAAGGTGAAGTCCCAAGTCTGGAAAAACTCCCTTATTAGCCTCAATAAAAAGTTGAGTTCCCGCATAAAATCCTCTAAAGCTAGCTATGAAAACAAAATTGCAGCAGATACTAAAGACAACCACAAGGCCTTCTACAGTTATGTCAAGAATCACCACGGCAATACCTAGATGTGCTCTGATTTACTGCACAATGGTACCTTCTATACAGAGCAGATATTGCCAACATATTGGCTGACAGGTTCAGTGCCAGCATTACCCCCCCAAGGGACCATTCACAATACCGGAAGAATGGCAGGCTCTCGGTATTATTGCTTCACAGGTTAAAGCTGCATTGTCCAAGACCAAGAATGCAGCTTCCATGTGACCCGACAATATCCCTAGCTCTACACAAACTACAAAATGAACAGGCACCACACCTGTGCATCCTGTTCAGTCACAGCCTCACCTCAGGCTTTGTCCCTTCCGAATGGTGCACTACTACAGTCATCCCTCTCCTTAAAGGGGGAGCAACTATAGACCCTGGAAACTATCACCCCATCAACCTGATGAGTCTGATATGTAATTAACAAGGATATAGGAAATCTCCAAACTCTGGACCCAACGCAGTTTGGTTTCATGAAGGGTAGATCATGCCTGCTCAACTTGGTGGACTTCTTTGAGTCAATCACAAGAGCTGTGGATGAAGACAAGCTACTTCATACAGCCTACCTCGATCTGGCCAAGGCCTTTCATACCATTACCCACTCAGGAATTATAGATAGACCCACCAAACTAGGCATCAACCCCTATATCACTAGATGTGTTGCAAATTGGCTCACAGATAGATCCCACAGTGTGAAAGTATCATACTTCAAGTCAGACTGCCGACCAGTCACGAGTGGAGTCCCACAAGGATTGGTCCTGGGTCTTCTCCTGTTTGGCATATACTTCTCAGAAGCCCAGACCAACACGGGGGACTCTGGCTGACCAAGTTCACAGACAATTGTAAGCTGGGAGCCATTATTAACACCCCAAGTGATGCAGACATTCTACAGAAAGGCCTCAGTGAGACAAACGACTGGTGTCAAAGCCACGGCCTTCAGCTCAATGCCAAAAAATGCGTTGTCATTCCCTTTGGGAAAAACTCAGTTCCCGCAAGTTACCACATTGATGGTAGTCCACTAAAAACTGAAGGCCTTACAAGAGATCTGAGGACACAGGTTGACAGTAACCTCTCCTTCAACCACCACATTGCCACTGTGGTCAGAAAGTCCTTCTATGTGGCATCCAGAAAGAAAGAGGTTATCGTCTTTCTCTACTCTTCCCTCATTAGAACAATCATCGAGTATAATGCCCCATTTTGCATGTACCTCACTAGATACCTGCAACAACTGGAGAGGCCACAAAAGTACCTCACAAAGAGGATCCTAGGCCTCAAACACATGTCCTATATGGACAGACTCAAAAATCTTTAGCATTTTTCAGTCTGATATCGTCTACTAAGAGGCAATCTCTGCTTGACTTACAAAATCATGTCTGACTCAGCTCTGTTAGAAATGCTACACCTAAAGAAATCCCAATCCCTTCACACCACACACTCCAGAGACCTCAACTTCATTATCACAATCAACAGAACATGCTGGAGGGACAGGTTCATAACCCAGAGACTGCCCATGCTCTGGAATAGACTTTCCATACATGTCAAGGCAGAGCACCTCACTGCCCCTCACCTTGAGAAACCTTGATGAGTGGATGGGTAATAGAAAGTTCAACCCAGAGATCACTCCAGTGGCTCTACTTGATAGAGGCACTCAGAACTGCCATCAGACGGCAAAATACCAGGGTACTTCTATGGGCTAGGCTTGTAAAGGCTCCAGGGCCATTAGTCTAGTACACAGCTATGAACCTATGTTTTATAGGACTGTAAAGCCCTTTGAAATTTGAAATGATAGCTTAATCAGTATTTGTGGAAGAAATATTAGTGCAGCATTAAGTAACAGGCCAAGCTGTATGTGTATGGCAGACCTTTAAAAGTGAACCAACTCTACACTGTCTGCTGTCCCACACCAAGACTCCAGGGTGTGTGATTCTCTGTAATCACTGTTGTATAAGTTGATTCCAGTAGACTAAACTACAGACCAAGTGCATACTAATGGATGGTCTACCATTTTTGAATTTAGTGAGTTCCCTCCCTTTCTATTATGTTGCTCAACAGACAGTGTGGAGATATATACTAATGGTATCAAAGCAAAACCAGCAATGGGATCCTTATAGGGGAGGCAACCCTGTTATCAAAAATAACCTTGTTCTGCCTCCATACTGTGATGCTGGTGAGCTTCTACAAAGGCACATCAGCAGATCTCCTCATTGCCATGAAATGGTAGTGAAGTCCACTCTACCTCTATGCTTAACGACTGTGATTTCTTTTTGGGTCAGAGGAAGGACCAGAGTCCTTAGGTGTAAGGCAGCATGTGCCAAGCAGCTACACTTATCTGTTTGATTAGGTTTAACATAAGATGATAAGCTACTTTACTTCACTGTACTCTGCAGTACTGCCATGCTGTACAGCACTGCATCCAACACACAGGAGCACCTAGTGTATATCAGTGTATTAGGCTCTCCTGTACCGCATATATAAATTCGACATAGATATTGTACAATACTGCAGATTACCATGATTTATGTCAATGAATCATGATAGTCCCATGCAACATACATTAGCCCCAGTACGTTGCTAATCTCTGGAATAGTATCCCCACACAAATAAAACTCACTTACAAACTCTATAGTTTTAAATCACTGTGTAAACAACATCTTAACCAATCCTGTCCTGCACATGCTCATCACAAGGTTAAGACATTATGTTCATCATACAATACTCTCCAAATACTGTCCTTAAACAGAATACTCTCAACCTCTCACTGAAATGATAAAACAATTTTTATACGTAAATGTTGCCTGTACAACAATCCAGTAAGTTGCACATGACCTTTCTCCTTAATAACTTCTGCCTCTGTAAAATCTTAGAATGTATAAATGTAACTACTGTTTGTGTATAAATGTAAATAGGAATGTAACTACTCTCTGTTTAACTGGAACATAGTATAATGCAATATAAACAAATGGAGTTTTTCTGCCTGAGCTTCAACTGAAAATGGGTATTACCCAGTTGAACTTTCCCAGTAAATAAAGACAAATAAATAAATACATAAATTAAGTAACATGCTTCATAAGGAGTGAAAGATGCCTGCCTGCACTATGGCCATGAATACCCTAATGCACTAAGAAGAGAAAAAAATATAAAAAACAACTTGCACATTATAAGCAAAAGAACTTTCAACTGGCAAGAGGATCATCCACCTACACTCTAATAATATCTTGATTTCTGCTTTGCACTTTCATGCACAATTAAAAAAAAAGGCTTTCTGAGTTTTGTGGGAAAAAAGTTTAGCAAAGATCCACAATACCAGACTGGTTCCGTAGAAGAGTGATGAAGACCTGAGTGTGACCAAGCCAACCAGGGTTTGATTGGCAGTGCTGCCACTAGAGGAACATGGCAGGGAAGCAGAGGAATGAAAGGACATGTAGCACACTTGACAGCTGACTGCGTAGGTGCGAGTTTCTAGATTTCCAGGGTGGGTACAAGGAAAAATTTTTCTTCTCTGAAGGAAATTTGAGGAAGTGATAGGATGTCCTTGGTGGACAGCCCACTGCATGTCTTTATTCCCAAGCTACTCTGAGTGTGCTCAGGGATACTAAAACCTCAAAATCAAAAACAAAACAAGCCACTCTGTTGGCTGTCAAAATGATAACCCCCCCCCTCACAGCGAATCCTCACCCTGCTGTTGAAGAATGAATGGACTGACTGAGCAAGAGGGGGAGGATGATTAAAAAAAAAACAAATAATGCACTGAGCATATTTACCCATCATGACGTATTATCACTGAGTTGCTCTAAACAAGTTCACTGTACTAACATGGGATTCATGTGTCTTACATTCATAGACTGTATAATAAAATCCAGGACTAGTGAAAGGGTTCCCATTGTACACTTGAAGACTGTAGGTGTGATCCTCAGAATAGTGAGAATTTAAGTGCGATTACAGGGAAACATATACCAATCAGACTATCTCAGATTACTCCCTCTCCTCAGAGATGCAGCAATAATTGAGTCAGTATATATAAATAATGAGAGTAGAGCTTGAGGGGTACAGGGCTTCCTCCCTGCAAAAGTCTCTTTTTTGGTGTAACAGTGAGCTTTTCACTTCGTTGTTATATTCCAACCACAGCATTCATTTTTTTTTTTTTTACATTTTAAGGACTCAGACTAAAAATATCAAAATTCCAATAGGAAACCCTAGTTAAAGGCAAATAAGAGAAGTAAGGTTGCTACTGCATCCTCACATGCAGTGTAATATTATCTTCTGTACAAAGTTAGTTAATAGCATTTTGAGTAGCTCAATTATTTAATACTTCAAGGCAAGGATCCACAGACAGTGCATTGCTATTTCCTATACAAAGTTAGTTAACATTTTGAATAGTTCATCTGCATAATATTTGCAAGTAAGTGTCCATTGTGAGCTTTTAGCACAGAATTGGCAAGGTTGTACTTGAAGACCTACAAAACAGCATCATTCTGGAGTAGCTAGTAGATGGAGTAAGTAGTGACAATCATTTCACAGATATGACAGAGGATGGTTCTGGAAACTAAGTAGCTCATGTGCCACAGCACCTGCATCCAACCGGTCTGACTGCAGAGGGGAAGGAAGGCGGTAAAGGAAGTAGATGAAGAAAAGTTGAAAATATCCTAGGACACTGCTCCTGACTATGATGAGGGGCTGGGAAGGCACACAACAATACTTAATGAGAATCCAGCTAACAAATGCGGGCTGTATTCAGTGATCTACTACATCTCTGTTCTCACCCACTGGGAAGTTCTTTTATGTCTCCCATAGCAAGAGAGAGCAATTTATATGGTGATTCCACCACTCAAGTGATAACTGAGGTATACCCATTCCGCTGCTCATGGGTACACCTTAGTTATGGGTTCTTATTGAATTATTGACAGCTTAAGCTGTTGAATGCTTAAACATCGACACCTAAGCATTGAAAGCTTACAATAGTGAACGGCCACATAATAGAATTCTTTCCTCGGGAAAGAATTTGCATGGCTGTTATTGGGGATTTGCCTTTTCCCCAGTGTAGCGTGATCTTGGAGTTGGTATATTTAATTAGGGTGGGTGTGTGGGGTGTAGCCCCCCAGATCGGGGGTGTGGGGGGTGAAGCCCCTCACTTTGTTTGGGTGTGTTTATTTTGATTAAGGACGGCCACGCAAATTCTTTCCCAAGGAAAGAATTAAATTATTGTGGCCATTCGCTATTGTCAGCTTTTGATGCTTAGGTGTTGATGTTTTAGGATTCGACAACCTAAGCTGTTGAAGTTATGATCTAGATGCTTAGTTATCACCTGACAGTGAACATTTCAATGTCGTGAGTTTACCAGGCCTTGGAATACTTGCCCTTCCGTCCTTCATTTCTAATTTATATAAATGTGAAGCAATGAAGAAGCTGCTATGAACATCCTGAGAGGTGAGCTTCCATAACATTCTGTGTATTTTGAGACTGCTAAGGCATTGAGTAAATGATAAAGGAAATATGTCTGAGTAGGAATGGATAGCTTGGACAGGCTTCTTTTCATAGCAAGCGTCACTAATAATTTTTTATACCTTTCAGGATGAGATCCTTTGTGTGGAACTCAAGAGCAAGATCATTGAGAATGTCCAAAAAGTAGTAAAACTCTTTCCATTGTGGAGGACACGTTACCCCCAAGCCAGTCCAAACTTCTGAAAGAAGAAAGTCTCCACAAGCTAAAGCCAGCAGGTTAAGTACCAGATTACCATATCTTTCCCTCATGTCTTCTAAGTAGGTCTTTTACCAGTGAGCTCTGGCTCTGTGGCTTTGTTTTTCCACACATGAGGCTGGTCCTCTTAATTGTTGCCATTTAAGATTAACCATTTACTTGCCAAGTTGACTCTGAACACTAAAGAAAGTGGTATTTTTACATTACTAAAGGGACTCTTTCTGACTCAATCTCCTCTAAAAGACCTGTTGATGTTACAAGAAGTCTTAGTATAATGTCATTGCATTTTAGTCAGTTAGGCTGTGGAAACTAAAAGATGTCATTTTATTTCCACATGCTATTGCCCTCTAATATATGTGGATTTACTACCAAGTAAACTTTATGTATTTGGTGCCTCAACACCTGCAACTTTCTCAGGCTATGTGAGGTTTTGTGTTATTATTCAGCATGCCAGATGGTAATATCCCAGCTACTGGATAGTTTCTGGATGGCTTTAATAGAGGTGATGGGTGTCTTCTGGGATATAAGAGCATGGCAATCACAGAAGAGGGCGTCTGTGCCCTTTTTTAGTGTATCACTGCATTTCAATTACCAAGTTGCATTTTAGTCTTTCTTCCATACTTGGGGACTTCACCAAAGTGTTTGCTGTGGTGGTCGATGCTGTTCAGTAGTGGATGTACCTGGAATCTTGATAACTGGCTACAGGTAACCCAACTATCAGTATCAGCAGACCTGGTCTGGGAGCTTACCTGACATCGTCAGTGGAAGATCACCACTGGCTGATTACATTTGTTTCCCCAGAGCGACATCCCTGTGAATATCTGCATTATGAATGTGCTTTTAAAAATGCAGATCGGAAGATATTAATGACATTTGGTGTTAAAGTTTTAGAAGAAAAGATCACTCAAGTAAAGCCCAAAATATTAATTTACCGTACCATTCTAAAAGATTTCCCAAATGAAAGCTATGGGTCTGTAATGTGTTTCACAACCACTAATGGGAACATGTCATGTTTTTTTTAATTTTCTCTGAACATTTATACTTACACATTTTTTTTTTTTTTTTTTTGCTGTTGTAGCTCATCCACCTACAGTTTCTTAGAAAACTGAAGACTTTTACATCCTCTTACTGGTGATTTTAGAGAGTATGTGGAGGTAAAAATAATACATGTTGCTTATAATCTGAAGTTTGGTGATTCCTTCATTATGGCAGCAGAGACAGAAGAAACTATATTTATTTTGTTCTGTAATATAAATCTGAGGAAAATTAGCACATTTTGACACTGTGTCAGCATGCCTTTGATTTTTTTCTTGTAATATTGTGCAGTCACTGAACTTCAAAGAAATAATTAATTAATTAATTCCATGAAAATTTAAAGTGAGCTCATCCAAATGGTGTTTTTCAAGCATCCATTTGAAATTTTAGTTATTCTGACTTTTAACATTGTGGAAAACAATTAATTCAAATAATTTCAGCTAATTCATATATGCTGTGATGATAAATTATGACCATTGTAATCTTTATTTACTTTATTTTTTATTTATTTTACAGTTTGCTTACCAGGATAGTCCACTGAGCCAAGAAGAGCCCATTTATGCATTTACGTTTATGTAATACTATTGAAGAACGATAGTATTACACAACATGACAAAAATCCATGATAGCAGTGAAAATACAGTAAAAAAGCAAAAGGTAAAATTACACACACAAACACACACACACACATACACACACACACACACACACACACACACACACACATGCATACATAAATAAGTCAATTAAAATAAGAAAAATCCATTGGTGCATATTCCTGTTAGATTTGTTACAATGTGAAATAACACGGGGTTGACATTACAGTTTTACATGAAATCTTAGCAGAGTTAAAGTAGGATAATAGGGTGATAAGAGGTGTTAATTGTTGAATTAAGAAGGGTGGGACAATCAGAAAAAAAAATTACTATTTCACTGCTAAATGTGTTAAAAATCATGTAGGTAAAAATAGGGTTGCCACCTTCCTTCGTGGTGAAAACCGGAGTAAAGCCACATGCCCATGTCACCAGTAACCCCACCCCCTCTCCCACCTACATTCTGCCTGTTTTGTGACATCACAATGACATCACTCGGCAGGGAACGCACTCTTTTTTTGTTCCTGCTGCCTGCTTTCGGCTGATTTACTATGCTTTTCAGTAAAAAAAGCATAGTAAATCAGCCGATTTACAAACTCCGATAGTCTGTTTCCTTTTTGAAACAGAATACCGGAGTTTGTACAGTTTTTCCGGACTACAGGAGAATCAGTTTGATTTCCGGATAGTCTGGAAAAAAAACAGAGGGGTGGCAACCCTAAGGTAAAATGCAGCTGAGAAGTTGATGTGCAAATGACAAACTTGTCTCTGCCTCATTTTCATCCTCTTTTTCATTTAAAACAAAAATGCAGGCATCTGGGTCTATATCATGTCAGTGAAACGGCATTACAGTGAATGCCATTTCGCCGACACATATAGACTGAAATTGGAAAAGAGCGAAAGCTCATGTCAATGATTTCTTTCCCAGGGAAAGAAGTCGCTTGGCTTGAACAGTGAAATTGCCCTTTACCCGACTGTAGTGCAATCTCAAAGTTGGTATATTTAGTTACTGGGGATGTGGGGGCACAGCCCCCACATTGGAGGGTGAAGCCCCCCACTTTGTAATGTTTTAAGTGGTATGTTGTGTTTTGTTGGCTCACTGATTTTTTTCCATAGGATAAAAAATCGGTGAACTGAGGTTTCACTCTTTTAAGACTTCAGTCTATATGTGTCGGCAAAATGGCATTCGCTGTAATGCCATTTCGCTGACATAATATAGACCCCAGGCATTTATGTATGCATTGTGATGTGATCTATAGTTGTAAAGAGAAAACCCATCATGATGGCCACCACAAATAGTTTTATTAGTTGTGTTTTTTTTTAGTAATTGTCTGCTTGGAAATGAATGACAGTTTGGAAAGAAAATGGACTGTAACATTTAAATGGCTTTTTGTTTTAGTTCTCTAAAGGTACATTATCTGAGCAAGCCATCTGTCCCAGTAACTGATGTAGTACACATACATCACAATTTAAAGATGGCAGCTGTTGGGTTTCCCATTTATGTTAATTTAGGAGGTATTTTGGCATACCTTTTGTTTGCCTTATGTGGCACTTTTTTCTTTCATATATAACTCAGTAACTGTACATTCGGTTCCTAGAAGGCCTGGTGTGGGTCGTGATTCTGATCACAATGCAGATGAGACAAGCACATGTTATTAGGAAAATTTCTTAAAAGTTTGGTCTTAACACATATACATATATATGTGTGTGTGTGTGTGTGTGTGTGTGTGTGTGTGTGTGTGTGTGTGTGTGTGTATGCATATGAAAGCGCACACACACACACACACACACACACACACACACACATAATATATATATATATATATATATATATATATATATATATTATGTATGAATGCATACCTGCTCATACAAGTACTGTCAGAAGGAGCTCTACTGATGAGTGTGTTCAGCTGTGGTATTACGTCCTTCTGCTGTTACCCCAGTCCCACCCATATCGATCTAGCCAATCCTTCTTCACTGCTTCACCAGAATCAAGCTGCACTTGCATCTAATGCATGTCCTTGTCACTGAAGATGTCTGCACTTCTCATGCTTAGTCTGTTCTCCACAAACTGATGTTCATGTCAACCTTCTTCTTCTTGTCCTTGCCCCATCCTTTTTCAGTTATTGTATAATTCTTTGTAGAACCAGATCATGTTTCATCATTTCACTGCCTTCTCCAGATGCCATACATTCTGTGCATCTCATCTGATTTATTACTTGCTATCTTTGAAATAATCTGGTAATGTTAGTTACTGCCTGGTATAGGTATACACCTTCAGCACTATACTGCATAGAGTCTTGTATTCCATCACACAAATATTAGCATTTTTATTGTGTATCAGTATATGATTTCTTCAAGGATGCTACACTTTGATCTGCATTTCTGTTTTTTTTTTCTTTTTTCCTTCTTATTTTGGTGTGAAAACAAAACTTGTATGGGGAATGAACCATCCTTAACTAAAGGAAAAGAAAACAATGTGACCCTCTGCACGTGATAGTTATGCTGTCATGCACATGCCCATTAGGTGTCTTTTCCAAATAGTCTCTACACCACAAAACTAAGCTGCAAGAATGTAGGCATAGCATCATCCTCCAGGTTCCAATACAGAGGTACTGGGGTCTAGTAAAATGTTACAGCACCCCTCCAAGGAAGGTGAATTGGTGTAAGTAGCCCCATCTCTGTATTTTGTTCAGCTTCTCCAGTGACCCCCACCTCATACTCAAACTCAGAAAAGATCTGGTACAACTGAGAATACAAAAATATATTGAAAGGATCAAATTTACAAGCACTTTCATGAACAATATTTTTCCCTTTTTTTTTAAAAAAAAGAACCTTATCCAACTGCATACATAACAGCTTCTTTAATAGCTGTTAATTGGCACCTCACTTGTCTCATTGGCCATAAAAAAATTATTTTCAAAATGCAGTTTGACTAAGAAAGATTTACATTTGGAATCACATTAAAGTAAAAGGCACTCCCCGAGAATCAGCAAGCAGCCATGCAGGAATAAGTTATTCCTGCATGGCAGGGACCATTCCCATTCAGCACAGCAGTGTGTTATGCATATTTATGAAGACACACTGCCATGGTCTAAAATGGACACAGTTCCATGTATGATCTCAGGGAGTGTGTCTGAGAGCAGAGCTCTCACAATACACATGCCCCCTTGCACTCCAGAATTGCTTTTCGGCAATTAAAAATGAGTGAGAATGCTCGTAACACCCCCAACCCATTAGGAAAACAAATCTGTGGTCAAAGGCATAAGGGACAATTGTCCCTATCAAGCATACCTCTCAACTGTACAGATTTTCGCAGAATGCCCAGATTTTTGCCTCATATTTTTGGTGTGTTCCTCCTAAAATCTGTACCTTTCTGGCAAATAGCTAAGGATTGAAGTCATTAAATAATGACAAAACATTTGAGTTTAAGACTCCACACGTCCTTCAGAAAATTCATGCTATTGTAAAACCTATTATTCTATCAACTTCTTTAAGTTTGTAAGAGCAATATTTAAAATCTGTCCGTATTTGTCCCCCCATCATTATAGGCTATGTCCAGATATTTTGCTCTAAGAGGTTGAGAGGTATGCTACTAAGCCAAACGTTATTAGGATAACACAGGTAGCATGAGCACATAGCTCACACCTCCCAACCTGTCAGAGTAAGGAATGTGGACAAAGCCAAACGGGACAATTGTCCTACAAAGCAGAAAGTTGATAAAATAATAGGTTCAGCATTAGCAGGGATATTCTGAAGGGTATAGATAAAATAGCACAACAAAGCTGTTTTTTTTTTTTTTTTTATAAATGCGATAAAGTTTAAATGTAGCTGTGCAGGTGTGCCCGTTGCTTAGCTATGCTTAGTCCAGGTTAAACAACACAAGAAGTTAAATAGCAAGAGGCATCCAACATAAGCAGTATTGCAATAGTGTAGCGCTTAGAGCGTATACTTTGTGAGCAGCCATTCCTGGTTCAATCCCCATTGTAACCATTTAGCATTCTACATGTGAAAGCAGTACATAAACATTTTCTTTTAGTATTACCTACTAAATAACATATATTTGTTAACCGGAGTATTGCATTAGGTCCAGATGTGAGGTGTCAGTTTAATAAAGTTGTGAAATCCCCATATAAACACAAGTGCCCAATACAGAAAGCACATTGGGGGATGTCAGGAACAGTAAACAAATGTATGTAATGAATGATGAATCAATGCCATACAGCATATAGTCTATAAAATAAAAATAAGCAATGCTAAGTATTACACAGTTCTGTTTACCAGGTGTAAGCATTGTGTAAATATGACTGCTAAGCAATGAGTAGCCCAGCTAAGTGGATTTGTCCATCAGTAAGCAGTGCCGAACCTGTCCCTTTAAGCAATGCCAACTTTAGCTAAGCAGGTTTGCCCGTGGCTTAGCTTAGCTCAGCATATTCAAAACCATCCAATCATGGCAAAGGGCAGGAAATTGGCCGTATTTAAACCCCACAGGCAGGAATACAGCTCATAATGGTTGCAGCTTTCCACTGTAGGCAGGATGGCAGGAGTTAGAAAGGGATTGCGCTTCTGGGTGCAGTGCTGGGGCATACAGGAGTCTAAGGTCATGGTAGGACTCCTGGAAAAAAAACATGACAAAAGACTGCTGCAGGGCCAGTACCAGGGCTCCCAATATAAAGCAGAAGCCTGGGACCATCTCACCCATGATCTCACCAGTGCCACTGGTATCCCTAGGACTGGTGAGCAGGTCAGGCACCACTAGGCCGACTTGAAGCGGAGAAAGAGGGAGCTCTTGGATGAGTGGGTCCAAGAAGCAAGGCAGAGGGGTGATGTCCCAGCAGTGTGCAAGTAGTCACACCATTACTGTTTGCTAAAGTCCAGCATGTGCATGTGATGGACAGGTATGCCTAAATATGTCTCTATTTCCTTTACAGCTGCAGCTGAATGGGCTGTGAATCAGGAAGCCCGAGCTAGTAGGCTGCAAAGGCTGCGTTGCGAGGCTGGTGAATAACAATCCTGCTTGTAGTAGTCATACCAAATAAATATAAAGTAGTAGAAAGTCATCTGGAGTATAAAAACTGTTGTATGGGTTGTACTGAATAAACCAGACAATGTGACAGTAATAGTCCTATATAGATCATATTTAAATAAATGCACAAATCACAAAACACTGTAGTCTGAAGAAGTCCCTAGTGGATGAAAGTGCTTAATGTGGATGTGGTAAATAAAGTTGTGAAGTATATAGTCAGTTGGCTCCTTTTTCAGTTTTATTTCATATTTAAATAAAACCTAACTGCCTGGCAATAAAGCTCTAAATCCTGGACTGGTTGTGTTTACTCTGGTATTGTATGGCATTTATTGCTGCATTCTCTAAATAGTAATGTTGTGTTAACCGCTGTTACCCACACTGTGCTACATAAAAAAATGTCTAGAAATGCCTGTATAAGACTGTTGTAAGTACAAGATCAGATTTTACAACCAAGAAAGACTTTGATAGAAAACACTGAAGAGATAGACAGCAATATCCAAATAGCACACTATACTGTGACTTAAATTGTTGTATTTTTAGCAGACACAGCCATGGTTCGAATCCTGGGAGTAGTAGTAAGCTGCATGCATAATCATACCTCACAAGTGTACAGATTTTTCAGAATGTCCAGATAAATTGGCCCATATTTTCCGCCTGTTCCTCTGTCCCCCTGGCAAAGCAGTGGGATAATCTCAGAATTGTAGTCATGAAATAATGACATACATTTGATTTTCAGACCTCAAAACCTTCAGAAAATGTATATTAAAACAAATCCTGTCACTCTTGCAACTCTCCAAGTTTATGACAGCAATATTCAAAACATATCCCTATTTGTATCCCCATGTTGTCAAACGTTGTCCAGAGTGTGTTCATTAAGAGATTGAGAGGTATGTGCATAATATTAACTGGAATCTGGGAATATGTCTAGAAACAGTCAGGTAGTGTTAACAAACATTCCCTCCATAGGTCTGTTAGATAAGAAAACTGTGCCTGCCAATAAAGATTTAAATCCTGGACTGGTAGTGTTTACTCTGGTATAGTATGGCCTGACATGTAACATTCAGTAACATCTGATATCAGAATAGTACTGTTGTGTCAACCACTGTTCCTTACACTGTCCTACATAAAATATGTGTAGGAATGTCTGTATAAGACTGTTGTAATTACAAGGTCAGATTGTACAACCAAGAGAGACTTAGACAGGAAACACTGAAGGGATAGACAGCAATATCCAAATAGCACACTCTACTATGACTTATATATTAACTTTGAATCTGGGAATATGTGTAGAAACAGTCAGGTAGTGTTAACAATCATACCTTCCACAGGTATATCAGGTAAGAGATGTAGAATTTAGCTATAAGACAGTTGACATACACACTGTGTACAAACATACCACTGCCCAAACCAAGGCCACAGGGTATTGAAATAATACCTGCACCTTAATGATTAGAGCAATGATCATTAAAGTTGTGGGTATTACAAGGATATATGTTAATTGACATCCCCCACCATATTTGCAACAATAATCTAAATACACAAATCAATGGGTATGTTTACACCAAACCTACTGTTGGGACATATGTTCTATTGTTCAATAAATATTGAAATGTGTTTCTGTTAATGTTCTATGTTGAAATACTATCATTGGTGGCCTGTTGCTGTCAATGTAACCTGCATGCCATTGTAATGGCCACTGTGGTTCCATATATGCATGTGTTCTGTTTGCTATGCAACTGTTCCAAATCTGGTGTTTTGGGTTAATGGGAATATTTATGTATGCTGTTATAACTAATCCTGGATTGTCTTGACTATTGCTAACCCACATATGTTTTAAAACTGCAACACCATAGCATTTATGGGAAGGCTGGTTCCAGTGGACCCACCACTCACACATCATCTGGCCATGGCACCTGGCCCCAGCACGCCTGGGACCCACCCCTGGATCTCCTCATCCACTGGTCTTGCACCAACTTCAGGTGGAACCACCTCAGTGGATGGGGCTCATTCCCCCCCCTGGGACTGGGCATGGACAGGATCCTGTCACCTGAAATCAGGTCCAGGGATTGGTGCGTAGCAAGCTCCGAAGGGAGTTTGGAGATCTGCTATGCCAGCGTGAGGGCCTTTGTGGTGCATTTAGAGGGTCAGCCTGCCCCTCCTGCTCAGCCACCAGCACACCCACTTTTGGGGCCGTGAAAGTGCAGTGGTGGACCTCAGTCCCACTATTTCCAATTGGGGGCTCATGGGCTTCCAATTTCCAAACACCCCTCCCCATCCAAGGTGTTTACCCCACATGTGTCATATACCACCCCTGTATGCTGTCTTGTCTGTCTTCCTACCCAACCTACCTCCCCAAATATACCTACTACTATCCTTCCCCAACAGCCCACTCTCACCTTAAAAAAAAAAAAAAAAAAAAAAAAAAAAGGGCAATTTGTTCCGTCCCCAAAATTTCACACCATACATAGCTGTCTATTTTGCATAGATATCGACTGGACACATGTAATCTGGTCTAATTGGCTTCACAACACATTACTGTTGTCCTCTCCCCCCTCTCTCAGGTTTGAGTGTCCAAATCTACCTCCAAATTCAGTACATATGCACAGCTGTTGCTGTAGATGAAATGGACAGCTATGGACCTTCCATACAGCCGCCCTGCACATCCCTAGCTACTTTCCCTATTGTTTTTCCCTCTACGTGCCCCCTTTTCCACCACTTTTCTATCACTCTTTTTCTTTTCTTTTAAAGAAATTAGTGCTGGGGTAAGAGGGAGTAAGCACTTTTAAGCAGCAGTAAGCTAGTTTAAGCCTGTTTGCACAGTGGAAAGCAATGGAGTTTCCTGTCCTCAAAAACCTAATGCATCACTCAGCCAAAAGGCCTCTTAGATCATCAAGTAAACTACTACTAGACATCACCAACAGCTACAATAGGATTGGAGATGCACTGTATAGTAGATCAGTGGCTAAAAATTGGAACTCTCTCCCCACTAGCATACAAAACACATCGTCCAAAGCCTCCTTTAAAAACCTCATTAGGCAACATCTCAAGCAAAGTTGGCAGTGCCATGACAGCTTCCCAAGCTAGTGAAAGAGAATAAGGTACACATACTAAACTTAGAGTACTTGATAATAGTTTTCACTCTTACTCACAAAAACTTGCTAAGGTACAATGTATGTACTGTACCTGTGTACTATGTATGTATTCTACCTATGTTCCAAATTTCAGCTGTACACAACAAATCTGTTAATGACCTTTATTTTTAAATTAATATTTTCTTGTTTGTTCTCTCTACTGTAACTGCTGATGTACTGCATACCACTGTAAAAACATGTCTATTGTGATATGTGTGTATACTGATCATGTCTAAATATCTAAATGTATCTGTAATTTTTCTATGTGGAATTTTTCTCCCCAGGCCTCTGCTGAAAAAGGGCCTTTTCAGCTCAGTCAGACACCCCCAGTTAACAAATGTAAAATAAAATAAAAAATATATATTAAGCACTGTCAGGCTAACTGTCTGTAAGCTTATTTAACCGGAAGTTAGCATTGCTTACCATCGCGCAAACCCACTTACAACTGCTTAAAAGTGCCTTA
>NC_056728.1:876083158-876160658 GCF_019279795.1 Protopterus annectens | reverse complement strand
CTGTGCAGATCTGCACAGAATGTCAAGATTTAAGCCATCATAGTGCTTGTTCTGTTCCTCCAAACATGTATATTAGTGGGGCAAATAGCTGAAGGTGGACGTAATGAAGTCATGATAGACACATGAAATTTAGACACCACCACCTTCAGAATAGTCATGGTAATGTGAAATGTATCATGCACAAACTTCATAGGTTTGTAATAGACATATATATACGATCTGCCCCTATATACCCCCTAATGTTAGGCTGTGTCCACATGTGGCGCTTTGTTTCGTAGCAAGGCAGAACAGTGCAGCTGTGGAAGAAGGAGATCCAGTGTGGATCTGATGTCTGAATGCACTCCATATGTATATCTACATATATACAAACACACACACACACACACACACACACACACACACACACACACACACATATATATATATATATATATATATATATATATATATATATATATATATCTAAAATACATTTTCCCTACTGTTGAATGACTGTGTTGCATGATAAGCTTGAGAAAACATCGCTCATATCTGCAGCTCAGATGGCTTAATGGTAAATTGCTGTGGATATGGTGTGCATGGTCCTGGGTTAGAAATGTGCAAGGGTTGATAATTTATTTGCTGGCCAGAACAATGGCTGTTGGATACAGATTGATTAAGGCACCTGTAAGCAGTTATAAGCAGGTGCAAAATGGACAGTTATGTATGGTGTGAAATTCTTGTTGAGAACAGATTGCCCTTTTTTGTTAAGGTGGGAGTGGGATGTTGGGGAGGGATAGTAGGTATATTTTGGGAGATAGGTTTGGTCGGAAGACAGACAAGACAGCATACAGGGGTGGTATATGACACATGTGGTGGGTAAACACCTTGGATGGGTAGGGGTGTTTGGAAAGTGTCTATATTAGAACATCAAAGTTTCATAACTTCGAATGTTCTAATATCGACCCCTATTCAGTGAAAGCTGAGAACATCGAACATACAGAACAGCAAGTTTTTTCCTAGGGAAAAAATTTGCTGTTCCAAAACACAATACACACAACACAAGCACACCAAACAAACAGCAATCCACACACATACACCTAAAATCTTACACCTAACCCTACACTGAACTATACACACATCACTAACTATCCACTTACCTTAACCCAAACCTTAACCCTAAGGTCCATCACTATCGCACACTCACCTCACCTGCACCCTAACCCTAACTCACCTATCCCACCCTAACCCTCACATCCACACAATCGCACACTTACCTGACCAGCGCCCTGATCCTAACTCTCCTAACCCCCTAACCCTTACATCCACACAATCGCACACATACCTAACCCCCACCCTAACCCTAACTCACCTAACCCGCACTCAGTTGCACACTTACCTGAACCTGACCCATAACTTTCCACCACAGCGCTGAAAATACCTAAGCAACAGAAAGGGGCAACCGAATTCTTTCCCTAGGAAAAAATTCAGTTTTCTGTTGCTTCGATATTTTCAGCTTTCGCTGAATAGGGGTTGATATTAGAACATTCGAAGTTTTGAAACTTCAGTGTTATAATATAGACCCTTTGGAAATTGGAAGCCCATGAGCCCCCAAATGGAAACATTGGGACTGAGGTCCCCACCCATAGGCAGTCACCACTGTACCTTCATGGCCCTGAAGGTGGCTGTGCTAGGGGCTGAGCAGGAGGGGCAGGCTGACCATCTAATTGCACCACGAGGGCCTCAAACTGGTGTATCAGATCTCCCAATTCTCTGCGAAGCTCCTTATGCACCAGACGCTGGATCTGACTTCAGGTGACAGGATCCTGTCTGTGGCTGCTCCCAGGGGGAATTAGCACTATCCCCTGAGGTGGTTCCACCCAAAGATAGTGCAAGACCAGTGGATGAGGAGGTCCCGGATGGCCTGGTGCCACAGCCAGATGTGGTGGGAGAAGTGGTACTTCTGGGAACAGCCTTGCCAAACAAGCTATTGTGTTGCAGTTTTAGAACATATATGGGTAGTAATTGTCAACACAATCCAGGATTAGTTATAACAACATGCATAGATATTCCCATAACCCAAAACACCAGATGTGGAACAGTTGCATAGCAAACAGAATACATGCATATATGGAACCACAGTGGCCATTACAATGGCATGCAGGTTACATTGTTTGCAACAGGCCAGCAATGATAGTGTTTCAACATGGAACATTAACAGAAACACATTTCAATATTTGTTGCACAATAGGATATATGTCCCAACAGTAGGTTTGGTGTAAATATACCCACTGATTTGTGTGTTATAATTATTGTTGCAGATATGGTGGGGGGGGGTGTCAGTTAACAACTATTATATCCTTGCAGTATGAGATCCTCAGACCTTTTTTCCTGTTTATGTCTTCCAGGTACCATGTCCCAGGAGTGTCTCCCTGCGTATACTCCACAGAAGAATGAAATAATAATAAACTACCTTGTGCATCACCACAAAACCCTCTTTGGGCGTATGGCCCATGATCTGCAGTTGAGGACTGCCCTGTGCAATGAGCTTGTACACAGGGTAAACAATGTCGGCCTACAAAACCGCAATTATGAGCAGGTGCAACATTGTTGCACTGATCTCATCCACCACACCCATCAGTGTGCTGCTACAGTAAGGAGGGACCAGCTAGCCACAGGTGGGGGTCATCCCATTCAGCCCCCACTGACATGCTAAGGAGCTCCTTGACAGCCATGGGGCACCTGCCCACCAGGAAAACCAGAAACCTGACGATAGCATTGTGGAAGTGGCTGCTACCCACACAATGGATGAGGAACATGCAGGTAAGGCCGCAGGGCACATTACTAGACCACTGTGTTTTATCCATCTTCATCTGTAAAGTATTTTCATGCATATGTCAGATAACACAGTCTGTTGCTGCAGTGTAGTAATGAACAGATGTGAATAATCTCTTGTATTGTGGGTTTGTACTGTTGATGTACTGAAATGCTGCTCCCACCCTGTACCAATGCCATAGGTGTGATACATACATTCATCTCTCACACAACTATGTAGGTCCCTCTGGTATACCTCTGGGGTAGCAACCTATAGCTGGTGAGTATGGAGTTTTTTGTTCAGGTTAACCAATAAACCAGCCATGTTATGGCCATGGTATTTGCCATGCACACATTTAACACATCTACCCATAATGCATGTTGTACATGTTCACTTATTGTTGCTGTTAATTGCACTGCATCACAGTGATCACCAAGGTGGCATATCTGAAGGGTATGTAAGAGTCCTGCAGTATACCTAACAACCTGTCAGTACAAAATGTGTGGACAGAGATGAACATAATGGTGGGACAAATGACCTACAGTAGGGACATGTGACTACAGCAGTGTATACACCACTATTACAATGACAACTGTTACAGATCCACACAATGGCATATCACAATACCACATTCCACACATTTTACAACCTGTAATGTGATGCTAACTTGAGGAATGAATGTGCAATATGGAATCCTATGTTAGGACAACAAATATGGGGAATGCATACCTTAAAAACATTGGAAGCATATGTGTGCACACACTCCAAATAACATATTGTGGAAGCAGCTTTTGAGGTACTGACAGCATTCACTCTTCTTGAGTACACACCTTCCATCAAGTACAGGGCCTCAATGTCACACCAAGTAATGGCCTGCTGTCCAAGAAGTATGCCCATGACATTTGTCCACTCACCTGCAACAGAGGCAGCCATGGCTTGGACACATCTTACAAACCATGAATGGATCCCATATCCAAAAAGTAGCACTCAGGAGTGGGAGACATAGCCTTACCTCACCATTGCATATACCATGGCAAACAGTGCAGACAGTCATGTATGTGACTATGAAGTATGGGACAACATTAATGTAGAAAATAAACAGATCTCCATCCAAGACAGATGACAACACATATTGCAAACTGACCATGGAGGCTGCCCAGAAACATGCAGCAACACTGAGGGACTTGCAGGAATGTCTAGGAAGTACTGCTTGTGCAGTACCTGTGTCAACAATTGCCTGGACTCTGCATAAGTGTAGCCTATGGGTAAGGGTAATCAGATGGAAGAGTTGTTCCACAGAAAACATCATCCAGGGCTCTCTACAGGTAGCATATGCATAACATCAAGTATCCCAAAGGCATGTGCTGCAATGTGTAATGGTGTACCTAGACCAAGTCTGAAACCTACAAACAGTATTAATAAAGATACATGTAGTGCACAAGCAACACCTCACTCCACCTCAGGCCCACCATCCTCATCTGTACCTTGCTGGTGCCAGTGTACACCTTTAGGCTTGATGTTCATTAGCAGGAACTAGGTCAATAGACATGGTATTCTGAATTGGGAACACTACACAATGACACTCATGTGTGGCCCATAATTGTCAAGCATCTGCAAAAAGGCTGAGGATGGGGAGGGGTGTCATCCTGAAACACAACAGTGAAATGAAGAATACATCCAAAGCTCGCTAAGAATGGCTGCATCTGAAAACAGTCAAGGTCATGAATTGTGCCAGACATAACCCTGAGTCCACAGCAATAGTGAAGGCACTGTGTGACCTCCAAGGGCTGTGCATATGAGCTGACCCTGCAATCAGGCAGAGATGGGGGACATTTGTTGAAAGGAATGACCAAATAATGGCAAGTGAAGATGGGCCATGTATACCCCTACCAGAAATAGTGACTGCTGTAGTTCACTTAGGTGCTGCAACAAACCATCATGTTAAGGGTGTGCACACTTATGCAACCCACATATTGTATGCATCTCACTCAACATCTGCCCAACTAACACATTTGTTTGATACTGCATTTGATTGCACAGGTCATATGTCACATATCAGGTGTGTGTAATGTTAACATATGCAGTATTGTGGTCCCACTGCATATCAGGGAAGATGCTGGCATGTCAATCAATAAAGGTGTGTACACTCCTCACAGCCACAGTAAGCTTTGATGGTTGTCAGTGTAATTAGATTTTATTGCTCATACTTGCACTGCTGATGATGAGATCTGCAAATCAGAGGTCAGGCATTTACTATTGACATCTGTCCTTATATCATTCCAGGTATGTATCAGACAAACACATAGGAGCTGTGAGCAACAGAGCAAACATAACTGCCACACATATACTCATTCAGCAATGGTGTGTACACTCATGAGGTATGGTGCACTGTGCATGCCAGGGTGCTGAACAGTTGCAAAGCAATACTGTGTACATGGGTGCAGTGTGTTCTAGGGGAAGAGCCATCCCCTACTAACACAACTCATGCATCACAGAGGTGTATAATGTTGGTAACAAGAATTGAGCATAGCTGCAGTGCATGCTGTTGAGTGCCATATGTCATGCATGTTGACTGTTGGTTAATGAGAAGTCCGTGTAATATCTTTGTGCCACCTCACCTGTAAGTGTGTTTGTGTGTGTGTGTGTGCGTGTGTGTGTGTGTGTGTGTGTGTGTGTGTGTGTGTGTGTGTGTGTGTGTGTGTGTGTGTGTGTGTGTGTGTGTGTGTGTGTGTGTGTGTGTGTGTGAGTGTATATAGAGGTAATCAATGATATACAGGTCTTAAATTATGTTTTGTGTTTTCCCCTCACAGGTGGCGAGGTGGGTCAGGGTCCCTCCTGCAGGAAAACTGATGTTAGTGTCCATACAGACTCTAACAATGATGATAGGTATGATGAGGCACAGGCAGGGTTGCCAGGGGTTGAAGCTGTGCCATCGGCTGACATCCCACTTTTATCCATCCCATCCCCGCACACAGTCACAATACCTATACATACCCCATCACCAGTGGCCATAGATGAGGGACAGTTGGCAGGTGGTGGCATCCAACATTACAGTGTGGTGACTATGGCAAGTGTGCCTGTACACATCAGCCATAGCTGGATGGCTGGCGCGGTACCACACAGGCAGATGTACAGGGATGCTCATAGGAGGGCTGCTGGCCATCTTGCCCCTGGCAGACGTGCCACATCAGGTGTCACCAGACACATGTTTCGGGCCATCATGGAGGCACAGGCACATATGGAATGTTATACCAGACCGAGTTTGAGGTGCCAGAGGGCTACTCATTCTGCTGTACTTGACAACATCCGGGATCTTGCAGATGCCCACCATTATTTTGCAGAGGTCCTGGATAGACAGTTGGGTGAGATGGTGGGAATCCTCGACCGTGCAATGTCTGTGTTAGAGCATATGGTGGGAGTAGGGTGACAGCCACGTGGACGTAGGTCAGCAACACCAACAGGTGGAAGTCTACGTGGACATGGAAGAGGTCACAGCCGCTCCCGTAGAGGCAGTACCAGCACCAGCACTGCAGGGGGGCTATCCACACCACAACACAGCAGGCCATGTGCATGTGGTCTTGGCCAGTCACAACAGGGACCTGGATCCAGCGAACATTTGTCATCATCCGGGAAGAGTATCATATCTGGGCGTGTACCTGGTTGTGCCCGTGTAACCCCTGGCAGGCACAGTTCTCATGTCCGTGGCCAGACACGGTGAGCTACACATCATGCCATGTATGGTCTGCAGCTGTCCAACAAACCCCTGTATAGGGCAGCCACATGGCAGAACTGTGTGCATACATACACACACACACATCACCAACAAAGTTAGGGTACCTCCATATTTACACACACCACATCTGCACAGCTTAATTGATAGTGAAACCCCCTAACACACACATGTGATGTCAACCAAATGGCTTAGCCTCGGTCTCTGCCAAACCCACAACACACCCTGTGCATATGATGATACCTGTGCCACATCCCTGTCATCCATACCATCAATGCCGAGACAGGAAATATGGTTCTGATGCACAGGCTGACTGTACAAAGGTTTAGAAATGTAATGCTGTGTAAGATGTTTTCAGCTGGAAAGTTTAATGTTTACACGTCAGGATGTGTAGCTGTCTAGCCATGATGCATTATAGCTGTTATTAACACTGACTGTTTGTGATCTCCATAATGTATTCAGCTTGTGTTGTAGGTGTCTATGTGTCAGCAGGATGTTGGTCTGCTGTTGTTTCCTACAAGGGGTATGGCACTGTGGTGACACATTGACTATGTCATATCCTGGGTACAGCTGAACACAAGTAACAGGTGTGTATAACAGTTACTGCATGTGCTACATGTCTGATAGGCCTGAGGGATGTATAAAGGTGAGTGCATGGTGACTGATGTCAGCAGCCCTTCTACAGTGGACAATGGTAAGTGTACTAAGTGACACACACCACATGTTTGTGAATAATACACACACAGAGGCTTTGGTGTTGATGCAATACACAGAAAATACTGTACACATGGATGTACTTAATTTTGCAGTGAACCCATTTTAGCCTATGTAATTCCACCAAGACAAAATAGGCAAAACATCACATCAGTAAATAATCAGTCTGCCAGTTTAATGTCATTGACGATGGTACTGGCAGGGTATATGTCCTCTTCCCCAGTGAAGTATAATCCTGGAGATGGTAAACATAGGTGTGCTGGTGTGGGTGGCACAGCCCTCCACTTTGGAGGGTGTGGGGTGGTGCAGAACCACACATAGTGTGATTGACAACTACTTAACCTGTTAACATAAACTGTACAGTATTACAGCAGACTAAGCAGGGGGATACACACAACAAAAACCACAATGAGGGTGGCTGTACCCACAACATCCACACCCAACTATATATATATATATATATATATATATATATATATATATATATATATATATATATACCAACTCCAGTATCACCGTACAGCTGTACAGTGGGGAAGAGGGCATTTTCACATCTACTACTAGTTCTGATGGAATGAATTCCACAAGATGATTCATTTGAAATGTTAGCATTTGCCAGTCAGTTCTTGGACAGATGATCTTCTGGGACATGTGTTTTCTGCAAACTGAAGTAGATCCCTTCACATACACACACACTTAATTGGCAACACAGAGAGTAGAACCCCTACCTAGGTACTTATTGGTACTAATGTGTTTGGCCTTAATTGCACACACCACACAGCTTTTAGGATGAGGTGTGTCCCAAGTTTCTTGTTAAGTGTAGAACATCACCAGGCCTTGTACAGTATGGTAATGGGGGACATACTGGGTGTTAATGAACAATACGTAGTATGACATACTGTCATATACACATTGGCAAACAATAACAGTTATAGACACATCTGAGAGACCTGGGTTTATCAGTGCTAACTACCGTGTCAGTGAGCCCATTCTTTTACAGATAATTTGCACACAGCACATGCATCATTGAGCTGGATAGTGTAATCAGTTACATGTATGGTTGATGGTGACAATGGTCTTCATACAGTGGATCTTGGGACATGTACTGGGGGTACCATGGTGTAAAAACAGTATACGCAGAATCCACACCCCACATTGGTTATTTTACTCACTGAAACCCATTATAATGCTCTGACATACCCACAATCACACATTGACCAGGACTGCAGTACAAACCCTTGTCTATCTCATCAGTGCTACTACATGGATATGCATTTATTGCACATGCCACAGGGATAGTAGGGTGATGGTTTGACGTGGTTCTCCTAATATCAGCAACATCACTATCCCCTATAATGTGTGGCAATGTGTATTGGATTTGGAAAATGTGGCCTCAGAATGCTGTATCCTACAGATATACACACTTGCACACATACACACACTTGCCAGGAGTCAGAGGGAACCCATGCCTATTTACCCATTTGTACAACAGTGTTATGCTGGGACTGCAAGCTCCAGGTAGCCCATAGGGTTGAGAGTGTAACAAGATACATTTAATGTCCATTACAGCAGCAGCCATTTCTAACTATGGCAATGGGGGGTGTATTGGGTGATAGGCCCTCAGGGTGTTATCAGCTACAAGTTTACAAACATAAAAACACTGTTATTCTCAGTAATGCACACTATCACATTTGTCAGTACTGGGGTCCATAGGTGCAGGTGTTCCTAGGTGTGTATCAGAATAACATCCATGGAGAGATGAGAAGAGTAGGTGATGTGTGTACAGTGGTATCATACCACCTGACATTTGTCAGCAGGCCATCTATCAACTGATGCCACTTGAGTGATCCCTAGGATGACATTTAAATGCAACATCCAATCATCTGGTTGTTTCTTACAGAGGGCCAGTGAGGTGCTCCAATTGACATGTATGCAACATTTATTACATAACATGGCCAGTGTCTGGGTTGGAGACCTGTACTCAAGCATGTTCTATTGACTGTGGTAGTCTAGTTGAGGTATTCATGGCATGTGGTGCATACAGGGTGGGGTTTCCTAGCTGTGGCATTCATAACACAGCTGGGCAGACATGTCAGTGTCAGTCAAGCATAGATTGCCTGTAAGCAGCCAAGCTGGATACCTGACATTGGCACATCTTTATAGAGGACAGACAAAAATCAACTAGCCAAACAGGTTATGCATTAGGATGAATGTTTTGACAGATAGACATCTGACACTGATAGGTATGCCATTACTACATGACACCAGCCCTCAATGACATGTCCTATACAGTAGGCATTCCAACTTGAAGGAAATCTTGAGTGTTAGAAAGAGAAGCACATCCAGGAGGAATATTAGAAAGGGCACATACAGTTGTGGAAGATGCAAGATTTGCAGCCGGGTAAAAAATGTGGATGGCATCACAATTAATGGTGTCACATACAGGGCGCTTGAATACTATGACTGCAATTCCACAGGGGTGGTGTATATCATAGGATGTGGATGTTTGCAACAGAAATGGTATATAGGACAAACAACGAGAAAGGTCAAGCTAAGGATTCTTGAGCATTTGGGTGATATAAAACACAAAAGATTGGAAAGTCCAGTAGGGAAACATTTTTGTGAGGTGCATGGGGGGGTTCCAGAGGGATTTATATTCTGTGTGCTGGGTAAACCCAACATACTGGGGAGTAAGGATGTGTTTCGAGAAAAATTATTGCAGATGGAAACCAGGTTCATTCTAAATTATAAAACTTTGTTTCCTCATGGGTTAAATTTGGAATTTTAACATGGTGTTTCCACATATTTCACAGAGCATAATTGTTGTTTAAAAATGAATCAAATATGAATTTATAAAGTATAAGTATTTGTAAAACAGATGAATTTATAAAGTTTAAACATTGGTATAACAGATGACTTATAAAAGTGTTTTTGCAGGCATGTTTAATTAAAATAGAACATTGCATGTAAGGATATTATATGAATGCATTTATATGAAATTTTAAACCATTTTGTCATATTTAAGAAATTGTTCCAAGATGCAAGTTAGGGTGTTGTAATAATAATTATCAATAACAATCAGCTTTGATGGGTTAATATGCATTAATGATCCAATTAAGCATGATATAAAAAGGGTGGTGTTTGAAGCAGTAAAATGTATTCCAGGAGAAGGCGAAGGCCGAGGTACCAGAATTAAAAGAATTTTCCAAACTTACAGTGGATGTGTTCCTGTTTCGTATATTTGATGATTTTGGTGCTTGGAAGGAGTAGAGGTGTTGTGTTTTCATACTACCCATGTATGAAACACATACAAAGAGAAAAGACTGTTGTACTAGCCATATATACTCAGGTGTCCCATACAGTATACTCACACACCTCTGTACTGTAATGACAGCACATAGAAGCATGTTATGTACATGGAATTAAATATACTTATTAATGATGTCATTACCCTGCTATTGTCTCAGTCCAGAATGTGATCACTGGTTATGAGTGCTGAGCCATGCTTAGCAGGTGTAAGCATTGCTTAAATGTAAATGCTAAGCAGATTTGCGCACTGGTAAGAGAAGCCTACACGGTGTAAGTGCCTTTTCATTTAGTCACAGTAGTCAACCACTAAGCTATCACCGGTGTGAAAATGTTTGTTGTTTTTTCAGATATATCTGTCCATACACATACTGAATAGTAGTGAACAACTGCTTTAACTTCTACAATTGTTTAGTACTTGTTAGTAAAAATAGTGTTGAATCAGAATGATATACACATATAAGATAAATATGGTGGGATATATCTGGGAAGGTATATACAACACTCATGTTTACACATAACAAGGATATGGATATATATATATATATATATATATATATATATATATATATATATATATATATATGTATGTATGTATATATATATATATATATATATATATATATATATATATACACATATGTAGATCTATGCATATATATATATATATATGTACACACATATATATATATATATATATATATATATATATATATATATATATATATATATATGAATATTTATTTATATATATGTGTGTGTGTGTGTGTGTGTGTGTGTATGCATGCAAGTGTGTGTGTGTGTGTGTGTGTGTGTGTGTGTGTGTGTGTGTGTGTGTGTGTATATATATGTATATATATATATATATATATATATGTATATATATATATATATATATATATATATATATATATATATATATATATATATATATGTGTAAATCACATATGCCCATAACATGTGGTGGAGTCATACTTCAGCACCAATAGTCACAACCTCTTAGTGCAAGGGGATGTAATGCAAGTATTGCTGGTATAAATGTAGAATGTTGTTACAGTAACAGGGGTTGTGTTAACAGACATGTGTGAGAAGTCACTTCTGATACTGACATGTACATCATCAGTTGCTGACAGACATAAGATCATCATAGTGAAGTACCACACAAATCACAGTAATGAGTCTGTGGAATACAGCAGAGATATGACCAATAAATGTGGACAGTCTGACACAATCTGGTCAGCCCAGAGGTATACACAGAACTACTTAGTGCAAGACGTGTGGACCAAGCCTGACAAAGTGGATGTTTACAGCCATGTAAATGGGGATATCACAAAAATACTGGAATAGATAAGCTCACACAGTTGATGCATTCACACACTCCTGTCTGTCCTAACACATATTAACCAGAGGAGCAGAGGTCCCAAGCCCACATACTTCCCACTACTTAGTGACATACATCTTCACAGCATCCCACTGCTTTCTCATAAATACACAACACTTATAGTGGCCTGGCAACAGTACATCTGACAAATATCTGGACATAACATCACACTAGGTAAATACACTGAGCTGCTCGGCATGTCACAAAGCACTGTGCAAACTACAGGCAGAATGCTACCACGCTGACCCAGGTTTCCTATGGGGGAATACATATGTACTTGCAAATATAGCAGGCACTACAGGCATATAACAGAATGGAGTAACAGACACCAGTGTGAAAGTGCATATCCACAGCCAGTCTGAACACAGTCACAGTCACATTATGGTAAGCCTAATTAATAGTACAGTATATGGACTATATGAACAAAACCATCCTTATATGTGCCACTCACACATTAACCTTACATATACTGGGCCAATACACAGTGTAGTCTGATGCCTGACTGTGGTGTGGGACATGTGTCAGTCTGGCCCTTCAAATGTATGCTGATAGGGTACCATAAACTGGAGCAGCATGCAACGTCAGATAGAACAGGACCAAGAACAATGACATCTACCATAGTCTGTACACAGGGCAAGCAACATATTCACAATACACACTCTGTCAACAATCACCATAAGTACACAGACTTCACTACTGTACAGACCACAACAGAATGTCCAAGTTTTGTCCTCAAATATAAGGCCTACTTTACATAACATGTCTAGCAGTCTGATATCTCACTGGCTTGTTATCAGGTATGATGTCAGTAAATAATGATGTTACTGCATGACATATGGACAAATGGTGACAGACTTGGGGGACGGAGGCACAAACATAGGGCCAATATTGACATATTGCTGTGATACACTGAGAAATTTCCTGGGGTAACAGGGTTTTTTGTGACATATCTCTTCTGAGGGATATGAAGTTAGTAACTCACATGGATGTCACCATGTACTGACTGCAATCATCAGAGTATGCTACTGCATTTCTAAAATAGGAAATGTGTGAGTAACACACCACATATAAGACTCCAAACTCTGGTCAGTCTGCAGATAGCCCTACAGGTGAGAGTTTCCTCAACCTCATAACACTGTCATGCCAGCCTTAAAATCATGTAAAACAGCCATATCCACACAAACCCTGTTCAACCAACATTACTTCAAATGTAGAACAGCAATACTTACATTCTGTCCCCATGTCTGGAACACCCCCCGTTTTAGTTGGCCTGTCTCCATAGTGTATGTTGTAAGAGGTATTTCCAACTATCCTCTGATGCTGTTTGTCAAACACCCACATGAAGTCCTGCTCACAGTGAAGGAAAAGGGCCAACACCCACATGAAGTGCTTAGTTATAGGAGTGTGTTTCCATGCAACTGGCTTTAGGAATGATACCACAGCTGTTCCACATGCAATTAGCAAGTGGGGGACTCCAATTCATACACAGGCCATCAGCTGATCATGCGCATTACTTACAAAACTCAAGCTGCTGCCTATGCAAAACACATGTATTTTTCCACATCCACCAGAGAGAGAGAGAGAGAGAGAGAGAGAGAGAGACAGAGACAGAGACAAAGTAAGAAAGGAAGAGAGTAAGAGCCAAGCATGTTTGTGTATGATGCGTGGGTGGAGAGTGGTATCTGGGTATAATAACGGTTGCCTATATTGTTTACTAATCCATACTGTCACATAGTAATTGCACATGGCTGTACACATTTATGGTTGAGGATTGTCTACAACCTCTACAGTGTTTGAAAACTGTTGGCCTTGTAATGTGGGCAATGGAACAGATATGTTCTGAATAATATAGCAAAACCCACACTGCCATGGATCCTGTCATTACACAATCACCCCAACACCCACACAGAATACTGATGACACACACACACACAAACTTACCAGAACTAAGTTTCACACCACTACCTGACTATGTATTGCTATTACAGTGTTACACATTTATTGCATGCGTCACAGAGCTTATATGTTGGAGAGCTGTCCAGAGGTGTCTTTGAAGGTGAGTGACATCAGCAACAGTGTTAAATGAGGGGTAAGGGAAGTGTAATAAGTGTGAATGTCCACAAAATCAGGTATCAATGAAGACACACACACACATTCACTCAGGGAAATGCACACATTATCACAGTTGGCAAAATCAGCACTCCAACTTCTACCTAACTAGTTTGTTATACTACAATATTATGCAGTTATCACAAGTGCCACAAAGCTTATATGGCTGATACATGGCCAAAGGGCTATTTCAAAGTGAATGACCTCAGCAGGCATGCTAAAATAGGGCAATGGGAGGTGTAGTGAGTGTGAATGGCTTCAAAATCATTAATCTACACACACACACACACACACACACACACACACACACACACACACACACACACACACACACACACACACACACACACACACACACACACACACACACACACACACACACACACACACACACACACACACACACACACACACACACACACACATTTGCCAGTACTGAGATGCATACGTTCATTGCTTCACAGGTGTGTAGTAGGTGAATGGGCCCGAATGCTGTACAAGGCTAGGCAAAGGGAATACCCTGGCATAAGGCCACATGACAATAGTCTGCAGGGTGGCTCAGGGATGTAGTCCCTGGAGTGGTCCCCACAGGTGGGTATTGCATTCACGATCCACTCATCTGGGTTACTAATGTGGGTGGCCAGAGATGTGCACTGCTTCCCATGTATGTGATCTATATTTCATAACATGGACAGTGTCTGGGTTGTGCACACGTCTCACACACATGTTCTTTGACATGTGGAAGTGTACTTGAGGTCTCTGGGGCATGTTGTGTGGACTGATTGTTATCTTCTGATGTAGCATTCCTGACCTCATTTGGTAAAACCTGGCTATGGAACTGAGGTCGTGCTTGCACCTACATTGACAGCATGATACAGGTGTTTAGTGGAGTTAGTGTCATCTGTCCATACAGGGCATGTGTTTAAGGCATGGTATTCCCTTTGTGGGTTATATTTGCAGACTCTACAGTTGTAGCAGGTGTCCAGTGGGGAACATAGCAAAAGGGCCACTGTAAGCATTTATTTGCCTACTGCAGGGATGGAACAGGGTGCCATGTCCTTTTACTTGCTGGATAACACACACTCAGTCAGAAGATTTAACACATCACAGTACTTTCTGATGTCAGTGGCACTATTGTGGTCAACAGGCATGTAGTCCACTGGAATCACACCGTGGTTGCTATCTGTGAGGCAATATGCAGGGAACTACCAATAAAGTGGTTGTTGCCTTGCCAAGTGTGTTTGTGTATCAGACATGGATGGAGGGTGTTCTCTGAGTAATAGAAGGGTTGCCTATATTGTTCACCAATCCATAATGTCACATGTAGTGTTATGAATAGTCTACAACAGCCTCTCTGGTGTTTGACATCTGTTGTCCTTGTAAGGTGGACATTGTGACATATCTAGGTCCCCAACATAATAATTTAGCAAAACCCACCCCAAAATGCATCCTGTTATTACACAGTCACAACAATGTCCACACAGGATACTGATTACACACACACACACACACACACACACACACACACACACACACACACACACACACACTTGCCAGTGCTGAGATTCCAACCCCTATCTAGTTATGTATTGCTACTACAGTGCACCACATTTATCGCACCCGCCACAGAGCTTATAGTATGGATGTTGTCCCAAGGTACGTCTAACATGAGGAACATCACCAGACCTTGTAAATACTGGCACTGGGTGATGTAGTGGGTGAGAGATCCCAAAAATAATTTTATCCTAAACACACACTTACATTTACCAGGGATGAGGTTCAAACCTCTATCTATCAATCTTTACGGACCATTATGGTTACGCAGTTACCACATGCACCACTGACATGACATGGTTTAGTCTTGGCAACAGGTACTTCTAAGGTGGATGATATCTACAGGACTGCTAAAGTCAGGCTCTGAGATATGTACTGGGTGTAAATGGGGCCAACATCTTTGAGGTACACACATACATATGCACACAAACAAACACTTGCCAAAGATGAGATTCAAACCCATACCTGTGTAGCTACTTCCACTATATTGTTCCACATTTATGGCATACACCACAGAAATTATAGGGCTGGCTTTTGTCCAAAGGGATATTTCAAGGTGATTGACATCAGCAAGCTTGCTAAAGTAGGGCAATGGGAGTTATAGTGACTGTGAATAGCCTCAAAATTATTAATCTCTCTGCACACACACACACACACACACACACACACACACACACACACACACACACACACACACACACACACACACACACACACTTAGTTGCAATGTCTGAGATTAGAACTCCTACCTAACTAGCCATGTTACACTATAGCAATATGCAGTTATCACACGTGCCACAAAGCTTATATGGCTTTCCCTTGTCCAAAGGGGTATTTCAAGGTGACTGACATTAGCAGGGTTGCTAAAATAGGATAATAGGAGGTGTAGTGACTGTGAATGGCCTCAAAAGCATTAATTTCTACACACACAGAGTTTCACAGTTGCCACATCTGGGATTAGAACTCCTACCTAACTAGATATGTTACACTGTAGCATTATGCGGTCATCGCATGCACCGCAGAGCTTATAAGGCTGGCCCTTGTCCAAAGGGGTATTTCAAGGTGACTGACAACAGGCTTGCTAAAGTAGGGCAATGAGAGGTGTAGTGACTGTGAATGGCCTCAAAATCATTAATCTCTCAACACACACCACACACAGTTTCACAGTTGCCATGTCTGGGATTAGAATTCCTACCTAAGGTAGGAGGTTATATCATTGTAATTACGCAGTTATCACATGCACCACAGAGCTTATAGGGCTGGTGCTTGTCCAAAGGGGTATTTCTAGGTGATGGACATCAGCAGGCTTGCTAAAGTAGGGCAATGGGAGGTGTAGTGACTGTGAATGGACTCAAAATCTTTAATTGACACACACATACACACACACACACACACACACACACACACACACACACACTTACCACTCCTGGGATTAGAATTCCCACCTAACTAGTATGTGATACTATAGTATTACGCAGTTATTGTAAGTGCCATGGAGCTTATGGGGCTGAGAACTGGCCAGAGAGTTATTTCAAGGTGACCGACATCAGCATGAGTGCTAACATGGGCAATGGGAATTGCAGTGTGTGTGAATGGGCCATAAACCATTACTCTGGAAACACACACACAACACTCAGTCACACACAACTTTACATTTGACAGGACTGGATATACAAATGCTAGATGAATACTGATTTGTACTATCATGTTACACAGTTGTCACAAGCACCACAGACACTATAGGGCTGAGGGCTACCAAAAGCAAATGTCTACAGTGATTGACATCGGCACATTATGTGATATTGGCCAATTGGATGTGTGGTGGGTGGGACAGGCCTCGTGATGGCAATTTCTTTGTCACTGTCTGTCTGTCTCTTCCCACATCTCTGTGTGTGTATGTTTGACCTATTATAGTGTGTTGGCCTTGGATATGTATGAGTATTCCTATTCAATGTGTGTGCAAAGCATGAATGGTGTGCAATGCGGTGTGTGTGCACAGACATCTGTGACTGACAGATATGTATAGTCCACTGTTGTTGTCAGATATGGGCTTCATTTCTCTAAGTGTAGGAGCATGCCCAGTATGACCTTCTGTATTGCGTGTGTAAATCCATTCCAGGTAGGTTGTACTCCAGTGCAGGTTTTTGTGTTCTACACCTACAGCTAGCAACCTGTTTTTGTAGCTAGATTGACAATATGGAGTCACAATGGGTGAAAGATAGTGGGATACAGTAACTATTGTGTCTGTGCTGCTTGTGTTACATGGTTGGTGTTAGCAGAGATATTCAGACATATGTATTGTTTTTACACTGTGATGTATTATGTCATCAACTACTGACATATATACTTATTTGCTCACAGTTATTTCCTGGGAAATACAAGATGAATGAAGCTGTGTCCAGTACTGTGGTCTGCAGCCTACATATTCTTGCACACTCATGCCATTCTGGAGGGATAGCTTCAGACACTTGCTGATGGGTCTGTGTAAATGGTCCAGCACATTGGTACTGGGGTGGCTGAGGATCCCCTGTTTGTACATCAATTGATGTAACAGAATGGCCATATCCTGCTGTGGCCATACCTCTCAACTGTGCAGATTCACCCAGAGGCAGGGCTCATATATCTGGTCAGTTCACCTTCACATTGTGGTTTACAAGCAGATTTGTAGCCACCCATTACTGGGTTTGCAGGCAGGTGTAGTATGGGCACACATCAGAGTTTCAGACTTCACACACTCCACGGCATCCATGCTTATACACCCCCCACTCTGTTATTCTATCCTCTTCCTAACAGTATGCGACCAATATCTAAGAAGTATCCCTATAGTTGTCCCTTCATACCAGCAGTATTTAGGGGTTGGTCCACAGATCATGCAGTAGGACATGGTGGGCTTGCTACTGGGATTTATCGACATGGCCTTGCATTTGTGTTCTCTGGACAGTATTATGTTGTTAGTTGGGACCCCATGAGATAACATACATTGGCAGTATGGGTGAGGTACAGGCCTTTGACTGAGGATTGTAGGTCATTTGGTAGTGATGCAGGCCATCTGCAGCAGGCCAGTGAATTCTGTCACTCCTACAGTCCCAGGCTGTGAGCCACTGGATTCCCCTGGGGTGACAGGGTAAGTGTGCGAGGTGTTAATGCAATAGTTCCTGTCCATATTAATCCATTGTTCTGGATGTTGGTGGGTGCTGCTTACAGCTAGGGACACACCTGCATGAGACACTTCTTCAGCATGCTGCATTCTGTGGGTATCCCCATACAGAAGTGGGGGTCATACTGTACTCATTCCCAACAGCAGGGATATGACCTGCGATAAACCTGTGGCTGATGGTGGGGTGAGCTGCATGCATGTGTGATATGGAAGCTTCTTTCAGCTGACTCACAGATATAACTGGGACATACCCCTTATGCTGCTTTGTGTGGGGACATAGACAGTCTCTCATTACTTCATAACTGTGCCTTTTGTGGTCTGCCACTGATTGGCCAGACTACATCAGTATCCCATACTACATGGACAACTAATGTGCTGCTAACCTGTATGTACATTTCCAAAGGTGTGTGCAGTTGACAGTTACATTTTATGTACTCTGTCTAGGGTACGTCCACCTGTGTACTGTGTGTATGTATGGGCCCACATTCATGGCATGTCCATCTTTCAGATGGTGACAGATATTGGCATCTGAACAGTGAGTATGGATGACTGCTGAAATAGGTCTTGCTGGGATGCATTGTGGTTGGCATTGCAGTTGTCAGAACATGGCCCTGTCATCGACAGTACTGGACATAGGCCACAGAGACATAACCCTCCATGCCTACATTCTGACCACTTCCACACAATATGCAACACACAATAACCTAACACACAGACCCCTGAATATTGTACACATGCAACAATCTATCCTGTAAATTGGGCCAGCTTAGGTAATCTGTGCTTCACTGTTATTAAACCCACACGTACATGTTACTGCATTTCTACATAGGATTGTGGGGGGGGGGGGGCACACCTGACAACTGTAAACATTTGCTATGACTGCACTGGTATTTCAGGTACTCTGTTGGCTTCCATTTCGTTTTGTATTCTGGCCGATCATGCAGACTAGAGGCATATCAGTAGAGTACAGATCTTAGGTTTTATTGACCTACATTTCAATTTCAGACTTCTTACTCTTCAGAACTAGCATACAACTGCCTGACTTGTAGTTTGTCTGTGTAGGTCTGGAGGGGAGCTGTTCTCCATTGCCATCAATTGGAGGCCTTAGCACAGCCTTTCTTTATGGTCATCTACACCTGACCTGCTGGCTGAGGCTGTTGTTGGGTATGTGAGCCTCTCTGACATGCATGTGTGTGTCCTATGGACACACATTTGGGCCACCGTATGTACTGCAGTGGGATTTGTTACCTTGTCTAGTACTGCCTACTTTTTGACATCAGTATTTGTTATGGATTTCATGCTGCCCATATAGGTGTTCTCTATCTGCTGCCATCCCATTCAGCCACCCGTTTCCTTTGCATGCTCACATCCATACCATAGATACAACTAGCAGAACATACTACTCCATTCAGCAATTGATAGGAAGAGTGACTTACCTTGTGGCTGTGCCAGTATTGAGGATGATGCTAGAGGGCTGACTATGTCAGATACCCATAGTACACTCCCTATACATGGTAAAGCACAGGTAGTGTCATGTTTGGCATCCATTTTACTGTATGTGTGAGTCAGAGAGAGGTGTCATTCCCTGGGTTCTTACCGTGTCAGTGTATGTGCTATGCGTTTCCTCTTTGCCAAAGCCTGGGCATACTGGGCATGCCTACTTCTGCCTACATGGGCAGGCTCAGGTTGTTCCTCCTCCGAGTCACTCTGTGCCTGTGCTGGCCTTGGCAATGGTGGGGGGCTGGGTGGCCCTGGCTCATGTTGTTCCTGCTGCAGCTGTTTCCACAGGATCATATTGTGTAGCATGGCACATACTATGAAAATTTGTGTACTTGTAGCTGGAGAGTACTGCAAGGCTCCACCAGATATGTCCAGGCACTGTAAGCATGAGTTGAGTATCTCAAACACATGTTCTATTATGATTCTCATTTGTGCATGTGCCTCATTATGGAGATCTTGTTCAGGTGTGTGTGTGCATTTCTGATGGGTATCATCAGCCATGGCTCCAGTGCGCAACCAGCATCCCCCCTAGGTGGCCATATGGGATGTCCCCACTGGCAAATCTCTGGTATAGCTGTGTCATATGCCAGATGTGGGAGTCGTGATAGGTTCCAGGGCTGCCAGCACACATATTCACGATAATGCCCTGGGCATCACACATGACCTGGCAGTTGGAGGGGAAGCTCATGTGGTTTATGTAGACCCTACCCGCTCACCAGGTGGTGCTTTGATGTGTATGCGCGTACAGTTTATAGCACCCACTACCCCAGCGTATTCTGCTATTTGCTGGAAGAGACGCATATTGTTGGTCAATGCCTCATGGGTGTTGAGGAAATATATGTGCTCACCGGCATGTGCTGACATGGCATCCAGGAACTGGTGGAGTACCCTGGATGCTGATGCCTGTGAGATCCCCATGATATCCCCAGTTGGTCTTTGGAAGGTACCTGTAGCTAGTATTCTTAAGCCTACAACATACCTTGGTATCCACTGGGATGGGTTCCCCTCTGTTGGTTCTGTGTGTGAGGCGTGGCCGGCACAGCTCAACAATTTGTCATGGGATGTCCCTGCCCACCCTATAGTGCTCCACTATCTCCAGCTGATGTAGCCCCTGGTAGGTTATCCTGGGTCTATACACTCTTCTCTTCCTCCTCACTGTAGGTTGGTCATCAGCATTCCCATCATCATCGCCCTCAACCTCTTCCACATATTGATGTATAAGAATGACAGCAGCCCCTATCATTTTGTTAGTTTTGTCAGGTAATATTTTGCCATCTGTGTACACCAGTGGTGTAGAGTTTGTGGGAAAAACCAGAGTGAATGGTGTTTGCATAGTTTATAGTAGTGTGCTGGACTGGGCTGCTGCCTGTGCAATTTGCTGATTCTGATACATTTCACCTGCCAGCTATGCTAGTTCTCCTCGATTGCCTTCCTACTGATGTTTTCCCTTCCCATTGCCTTCTCGTTTAAGCCCCAAGGCATGCCGCACATACTCAGTGCTCAGATGTGAACAAAGCTGCTATTTCATGTGTTTTTTTTTTTTAAAAACCCGGTGCGTAGTGTGCACACTCATTTAGGCAATGTAAACAATGTAAACACTGCTAGGCAGCCTCAGACACACCCCCCTTTCTTAAACACTGGCCACAGAGCTCCAATAAGCTTACAGCATGCATGACACTCCCCCTTATGAGGTCATCTACCTCTTATGCTTATACCATGGTGTTGCTGCACCTACACAGTTGGGTGCAAGCCAACACCGAGGGGAAATCTGTGATTCAGTATCAGTCCCCTCATTTGCGTAAGACTGACTGCTAATGCATGGTTACAAAATGACACTCAGCCTTCTCCTTTAGCAGCCATTATTCCAAGGTATTGTTGTCTTATGCATGCCATTGGCTATTATGGCAGAATGCTGATTTTGGTTTAAAAGCTTATTTCCAACTTTTTTCATTATTTTCAGGCCAATCCCATTTGTGCAATGCTGCTCTATGCTTAAACAGCTGAAATAGACCAAAAAAAATAAGTTATTTTTTATAATTTTGCAACTATTTCCCATGCCAGTGGCCATATATTTGGCCACTGGCATGCATACTACATTGAATATATGCTTTCTTTGGAGCTGTCATGCCTCCATTTTGTAATTTGCAGAAATGTATTCTGTTAGTAGCCAAATACATTTCTGCAGGTTACACTATTCCTACACAGATGCCTGCCTGCTTCCTGGATCGCTAATTCACCTCATTTGCATGGTCTTCACCTGCAAATGGGGTAATTAGCATACAGGAGCTGTGTCCCTGCAGGAATAATGTAGGAGCACTCATACATGTCCCTGGAGCTCGTTCCTGGATCGCTTGTCGGACATATTGCATGCAGCAGCTCTTGCACTATTCCTGCATGCTGTGCAGAGCTTGCTGAATCCAGGGGACTGTTTTTGAAATCTGTCTTGGCACATATCAAGCGTACTTTGTAATGGTCCATCTGAGTTTGAGTGTTGCCAGCTCAAAGGTATTCAGAACCTCAGATGGAAGGATGAGTTTATATTTTCCCATTGATTATATAGTACAGAGAATGCTAAAAATAGCAATAGAGAAACACGCCAAACTATATCTTATATTTGGGGATATACTGCTGGATCATATGCATAGGCTACATAGCACACATTTAAGTCTCATCTCTCAGAATCAATATTCTCAAACCCAAAGTAGAAACAGTGCTTGTCATAAAGAATGTACACCGGTAATATAGCATTTTCAAAATATTTTAAACGCACAGAGACCAAAACAAAAGCATTTTCTATGGTGACAAGCACCCCACTAGGCATACATATAGGGGAATACAGCCCCATGTACCACTGACTAAATGGAAGCAAGTCTGCAGTTCATGCACCTCTGGAGATAAGGATGGAACTTCCACTGCGGTGGTCTCTGAGTAGGGAGACCCTCACCCACATTCATATTCACACATATAAACACCCACATGCAGAAACTACTTTACTTTATCCAGACAAAACAAAATGTCATAGATAGTCACAGAAAGCATTGATCTTACAAATTTAAGGATTTTTTTACTGAATCTTTGTACAATGCCAGGTTCTAGTAGGCCAATTCTATCATTGTTGTGTACATGATCCCAGCTGGAGGAATGAAGCCTTCTCTACATCTGCTGTCCACAAGTAATATAACCACTTCCAGCAGTGCAACAAGACTAGTCAGTTGAAAATTGCTAAATCCTTCAGCAATGTTTGCAACCAGGTACTCACACAACAGAAAGGCAGTGCACAGTATAATGAACTTATGCGTGTTATGTTATGTATGTGTTTATGTATGTATATCACATACACACACACATATATATATATATATATATATATATATATATATATATATATATATATATTTTTTTTTTTTTTTTTTTTTTTTATTAGCTGGATTAGAAAACTCATCCCCATGGATGTTTTTAAGGTTTCATATCAGGGTTACAAACTTACAGTGTAACCATAACAATAAGCACATATTAAAAATAAAACCACTCGCTAGCCCGTAGTACGTTATGCCACTATCTGATATTTTAGAACAAGGAAGTTACTGATGAAGATCACATGCCCATTCATGAAATATGTGCTAAGATCTGAATATAGAAGGGAAAATAGGGGAGTGTTCAACATTAACTTAATATACCATTCCACAACATGCAATATTTTATCCTGCATGAGCAACACGTGACCCATTGAAAACATACATGCTGAGAAAACACAAGGTGATACATCTAAAGTTACTTGTTCCAGGCTCTGGAAAGTGTAAGGCTAACAGACGTGAACTGAAAGCTTGAATGGTTATAGGTGTAAAACAGTGTTCCTGAGGCATAGATTTTACTTCTGACAGGGTACTTAACTTCTTTCTCACTAAAGATACCACTGTAAACAAGAATTCACTTCTGAAAAGATACATATAGGGTCTATGATAAAATAAAGAAAAATTCTGCTGACAGTTCAGTGTATTAGTTTCATCTTTAAGCTACTTTCCTGAAGAGAGACTGTTCACAAGAACACACTAATGAGTTTTGAACTTGTATACCAGCTTTCAGAATATAACCCCCTCCATTGCATGTCTATACTCCACCTAAATGGGCAATATATTTTTTCAGAACTGTACTGAAAAAAAGCATTCCTAAAATGACAGGATTCATAACAGAAACCTAGGAGTGCTAATGATCAGTATATATTTGGACAATTTGTTACAGCAGATCATATTCAGTATTTATTTTCACAATCCATTACAGCAGTTCATATTCAGTGTATATGGATAGCCTGGTGATGTGATATAGAAGAATAAAGCCCTGAATTTGTCCCAAATGACCTGAGTTGAAAAAGTGGCTTGATTGTTGGGAGAGCTGGGTGTAGGGTGTGGGGTGTTGGGAGAGGGTGAAAATGAGCAGTATTATCTGCTTGTGTTAGCCAGGGGATGAGAGATGGTGGTCCCAGTCGGCCATCAGCTTCCATGCTGTAAGAAGTGGTCGTATGAGTAGGGGGCATAAGCTTCGCAATCCAAATCCAGTTTTAGCAGCTGTCAAGGATCAGGCATGGAGGCACACTCACACACCATGGGGAGGGCATATGATGTCCCTGTCATGATGTGAATGTCTGTGTCAGCCACCAAGGATGAGATTAGTGCCCTACTACAAATTCACATATAGCCCAAACTCAGAATAATGCTAACCTGCTAGGGGTAGCTCCTGCCCCAGGGACAAAAAAAGACTGGAGGCAACAGGGCTCCAATATGTGGGGAAGCAGACTTATCTGAGCCAGGGAACAAGAATGTCTAAACTCTAGCAGTGGAGTAGAAGCAGGAATGTGAGCAGGGGCACAACGAAATCTCATGGCTGCCCAAATGGGAGCCCCTTTAGACAACTTGCCTCACACTGTACTGGGGTACATTCCTAATAAAGGGGGAATAACCAGGCTGAGCCTGACTGGTAGGGGCTTGAAGGTCTGCTGGCAAAGGGGACAAAATAGAACCATAAACAAATATTCAATGTTTTTAAACTAAATTTCTGACGTGGTAATAAAAATACTGTATATAATAGGCAGAATTACTGCCAGTCTACCTGCGCTGAATTTTGCAAATACAGACTCAAATTCTATCAGTTTTAATACTTTTTATGGAAATCTGTAATAATGACTTAAAATCTTTATTTATTTATTTAACATTTGTTAACCAGGAATTTCCAACGTGGAACAAAGCCAATTTTCAGCGGAGGCCAGGGGAGAAATGCTCCAGACATATTGTAGGTTCAGAACTGTGGTATGGAAGGAGTGCTTTCTGTACTTTTTTCCTCTACTATTAAACCAAGTTTTGTAATAAAAATACATCATCTGAGATGGAGATTACTGGAGGAAATTCATCACTGGTTTGGCACCTATGTCTCTAATGGACACAGGCAACCTGTAAATGGGTCATCTCCCAGGCCCCTGCTTGTAAATGTTTCATCTCCCAAATCCCTGCTTACACTTATCAAGGGTATCAGAACTTGTCAGAAATTTGGGATGCATGGCTAGGCTTAAAAAGTCCCTTGTGGTTGTTAGGCTAGTAGACACCTATGAAGCCCACAAGAATGCAGGGAGGACATGCAGACTCTGCACAAAAGGCACCCCAGCCAACAATCGAACCACACACCCTCATGTTGTGAGGCGATAACACTACCACTGCTCCACTGTGCTGTCTGTCTTCTCATTTGTCATCTTTTAGAACAGATTTAAAAAATACTCCCAATAACCATAAGAATAGTTTGAAAAAAATCATAACTATCTTTTTAACATAGTAACTTGACTAGGAATTTGGTGGTTGCAGCAGAAGGGTCACTGACTGCTGAACATTAATTTCATGTTGTAGAAGTCCTTTGTAGTTTAAGCCTCATAGTTTGTCTTTCAACTTATCGTTGAGGAATGTCTGAAGCATTTTTAAAGGGTGGGGGGGGGGGTTAAAATTTTTTTAAAGTACCAATGACAGTTAATTTATCTTCTTAAATAGTAAGACAATGTAGTGTTAGGGTTTACAACTGCATTGCTATATGTCACCATTTGAAGCCTAAGCCATTATTTTGTCTACAACACTTAATATTTTCATTCTATGAAATGGTAAGTGTACACCAAAATCGTCAGAGATAAAGGCAAATTATATAATTAAGTCAGAAAATTAAACATTTATTTTACAGATTAAAAACAGAGTGCTTTAGCTGTACAAGTCATATGTATATATCACACCAGGAAAAGGTAACTTCTTTCCATTTCTGCCCAGGAATCAAAGACCACTATCCACAGATACTGGGTCTACACAACTGTTGTGGCACTCTGTTGTGTCTTTGGTATCAGCATAGGATACTCATTGAGGGGAATGGTTTTACCCTCTGTAATCCACAGTGATCATTAACTGTATAACTAAGTGCAAAACAGAGACAGCATAGCTTCAGGTTTTCCATTCTCTCACCCAGTAGAGAAAAAGTACAGTTGTGTAAAATCCTACCATAACACTAGATGTTCTCCTCTTCACTGTTGCAGTATTCTGGAAAGAAGGGATGCCCCGTCCTGAGCATCCCGTTGCTTGGCCAGTATTGAAAAGTTTGAAAAGGATCTTGTTTAAGTTGTACATCACATTTTATGTTCCTCACACAGAACGTAGGGCATAAAAGGGACATACGGACTCAACTACCCAGAAGAGAGCATTCATCATAGGACAAAGGAGTCCATGCACATCCAGAAGGAAAAAATGCAGAAGAAAGAAGAGGGGGCTGGAAGGAGGGAGCAAATACTGCAACAGTGAAGAGAAGGAACTCTTCTGTCATGGATAAGATCTTACACAACTGTACTATGCACAGCCATATCACTGTTGCAGTATCCCTGAAATAAGGAAGAGTAAAAAATCTCAAGAAACAGAATGGGAGGTGGAAGGATGAGAACAGTCCTCAACAAACCCACATAAAATAGTTTCATCAAAACCTGCTCTGGCCCTAGAAACTATATTCAACTTATAATGCTTAGTAAAGGCATGCACTGAAAACCAAGTAGCAGCTTCAAGGATGAATTGGTGTCCAGCCCCTTTAAGAAGGCACCAGAACAGGTAACACCCCTAGTAGAATGAGCTCTAACAGAAGCAGATAGAGACTTGCCATGAGAAGAATAACAAAAAAACATGGCCTTAGAGATCCAGGAGGAGATAGTTTGCTTAGAAACAGCCAAAGCCAAAGACCTTGGATGAAAGGAAACACAAAGCTGATCAGACTTTTACGAACAGTCCTAGTTTTATCCAAATGGTATCTGAGCTGTCTGTATAAATCCAGGTTATGCAGGACCTTCTCAGCAGCAGACTGAGCAAAAGGGGAAAAAGGTTGGGAGTTGTACCAACTGATTTAAGGAAAACGTATTTACCACCTTCAGCATAAAAGAAGGATTAGTACGAAGGGGCACCCTGTTCCTGTGAAAAACCAAAAAAGGAGGAATGGCCATAAGGCTCTGGAGCTCAGAAACCCTTCTAGCAGCAGTAACAGCCAGCAGCAAAACAGCCTTCCAGGTATAGTGTTGCAAAGAAGCAGAATTTGCAGGCTCAAAAAGAGCCTGAGTCAATTTCTCCAAAACAAAATTAAGGTCTAAAGGAGGAAGAATAGGCTTTCTTGGAGGCCTAATATGCAGGACATCTTTAAGAAATTGTTTGACCTCAAAACAAGAAGTCAAAAGAGGAGTCAAGGGCAGGCAAGCAGAAATGGATGACAATGGGTACTCACAGATGAATAAGCCAAGCCAGACTGGAGCAACTCATACAAAAAAGAGAGGACCAGAGGCACCCCCAATGAAAAAGGGTCCCAGTTACGAGAATGGCACCAGACCGAAAATTTTTTCCATTTGGACAGATAAGATTTTCTGGTTCAGGGTTTCCTTGCCTCCTGTAAAACCTTGAGCATGTCCTCATAAAAGAGGTGCCTGAAAGGAATCAAATCTCTTATCACCCACAATGTCAGATGCAGAGTGGAAAAGTGGGGATGGATGAGAGACCCCTTGTCTTGTGTGAGGAGACCAACTGGTGAGGTAACTTGTGATGACTGCCCCTGGCTAGATGTATTAAGAGAGGAAACCAGTGCTGTCTCAGCCAAAAGGGAGTCACTAGCAAGATTTTTGGGGAGTTTGGCTGAATCTGCTGCAGGACGCTTAGAAGTATCAGAAGAGGGGGGAAAGCATAAAGAAATCTTCCCTTCCACGGAAAGGATAGGGCATCTATTTTCCAGGCCAAATGGCATGGCACTCTGGAAAAGAAGACAAGAAGATGCCTTTTTAGAGAGGAAACAAAAAGATCTCCCTGAGGAATATCCCACCAATGGACAATATCCAGAAACATGTCTTTGTGAAGCATCCATTCTTCAGCCTGTGTTTTGGACCTACTCAGAGAGTCTGCCACAGGATTGTGCTCTGAAGGAATGTATACTGCCTGAAGAGTTAACTGATAACTAAGCGCCTCTTCCCAAACCTGAAATGCCATCTTGCAGTGGAGGTAAGATTTTGTGGTCCCATGCTTGTTGGCATACCACATCACTGCAGTGTTGTCTGTGTACACCTTCAAGAGGCCCGGAGAGAACATGGGGTGAAAAGCTTGAAGGGCCAAAATCAGAGTCCTCATCTGTTTGATGTTGATATGATATGATTTCTGATGGGAAGGCCAAAGACCCTGAACTTTCAGGTGACAAAGAGATGCCCCTACCCCATATCTGAGGCATCAGTGAACAGCTCTTGAGGAGGGACTGGAGGCTGATAGCAGCAGCCTAGGTTGAGAGCAAACTGCTGAATTCACCACTGGAATTCCTTCTTGAGACAGGGAAGGAAAGGTGCACTGAAAGTCAGAGGGTGTCAGTGCTGCAGCCAAACCAACTAGAAGTACAATTGAAGATTCTGCATATGCAGTCTGGCAAGAGGAAGCATCTGAAAAGAAGAAACCATGAATCCCAGGGCCTGAAGAAGCTCCCTGGCTGGCATGGTAGACAAGAGAAGAGACTGAAAGATGGCTGTCAACGACAATACCTTTAGAAGCTGAAGAGAGGCCAACATTGGCACCATCTGAATCTTGCAACCCAGATGCACATGATCCTGAGAAAGAGTCAGGATGGACTTTTGAAAGTTGATAGTAATCCCTAGACTTTGAAGAAGAAAGAGGGTGGACTGCAGATCCTGCAACATTCGAATGGGAGAAGGCACGTGTAAAGCAACAGGTTGTCTAGATAAGGAAAAATCTGAATGCCTTGGAGCCTGCAGAAGGCAATCACAAATTCTAGCCATTTTGTGAATACCCTTGGGGTAGTAGAGAGGTCAAAGGGCAAAGCAGAGAAATGAAAATGAGAGGAAGACACAGAGAAATTTAAAAACTTTCTGAAGAGAGGGTGAATAGGGATATGAAGGTAAGCATCTTTCAGATCCAAGGATACCGGCAAATTCTGGGGTAATAAAAGAGGAAACAGAGTCTGAAGAGTAAGCATCTGAAAAGAAGGGATCTCGAGAAAGGTGAGATCCAAAATAGGTCCCCTTTCAAGGATCCAAGAACATCCTGGAATAAAAACCTCATCAAACTTGGGAAGGGAAGACAGGTCGAATGGTCCCTTGGTTCAACAGGGACCCTAGAACCTCTAGAAAATGAGGGAGTTGTTCTAGACAAGGTTGAGGAATCCCAGAAAAAAGAGGGAGATATTTCCATACCATGAAGTAACCCTGACAGATGACAGAGAGAACCCAAGAGTCTGAAGTGATGAGATGCCAATTTGGAAGACAAAGGAAGAGCTGAAGGAACACAGGAACCTGTTCTAAAGGTGTGGGGGGGGGTGAAATGTCAATGAGAAGCAGGCTTATCAGATAAGGGAGGCTCCTGGGCCACAGAAATCCAATAAGCCTTAGCAGAGGGGGCCTGCCTCCCACCCCTCCTGCCCTCAGAGGCCTAGTGGCATTGCCTGCAAACAAAAGCAGAGCTAGAAGGATAATTCCTCTGGAACTTAGGGATAGGAGAGACAAAAATATGTTTGAGGACTTGCAAGGCGTAATTTCTCCTGAAGAGACTTAAACATGTTAGCAGCACCAGTCCCAAAAAGATGAGTATTATCCAAAGGAGCATCCAACAACTTGGCCTTAATGTCCTCAGGAAGAGACAGGAGATAAAGCAAAGAGTAACACCTCATGATGGACTCAAAAGCAGTGGACCTAGAAGAGACACCAGCAGCATCAAAGCTACACTTAACAGAGTGGTGAGCCACTTGAGAAGTAAACCTAAAATGATAAGGCAGAGGATTTGCCATCAGAATCAGGGAGGGCAGAGGTAACCTGACAAGCCTAAGCTACCAAGGCCAGAGCATACCTGGTCATGTGGATCTGGTAATTAATAGCCCTAAAGGCCAAAGTAGACTTTTAAAAGATAAAATAAAAAGAAAAAAATAACCCCAACAGGGCACTTATCTGGTGTTCTAAAAAGTCAGAATAGCAACAAAACATTTGAACCAACTGGCAACAATGGCATTGGAACTGGCAGCAAAAGAAGTTCTGGGTAGTTGCACCTATATGTCTCTTTTATGGCCTATGTTCTGTGGAAGGAGCATAAATGTGATGTACAGCAGAAACAAGATTCTTTTCAAGCTTTTAAATACTGGCCAAGCAACGGGCTGCCCGGGATGGGACATCCCATCTTTCAGGAATACTGCAACAGTGATATAGAAGGACATCATGTTTACGTATGCTGCCTGAGTTTTGTGAATTTTTGGTGTTAAGATCAAAGCTTATCCAGGGCTGAGTTCTGGTTCTTTATTTCTGTGTGAATAGCAGTGTTCCTTTTGGTTTATTGTAGAAAAGAAAGGGAAGTAGAATGATCAAATGTAAAAAGAACAGTCACAGATTTTTGGAGTGATCCATCAGCAGAAGACATGACAGGTTAGACAGTTATTGGTTGGATTGAGATGGGACAATAGATTAGTAATCTGTTGACAGTTTTCAGAGAGGTGAAAAATTATGGGGAAAAACTGGATGCAGCAGCCATACACCTTAAGAACTTGTTGATGCTACAGCAAATGGTGTTTTTAGAAAATGAACTCTGTTCAAAGAATTTACAAAGTGTGGTTTTCTAGGAAAGAGCAAAGAGGCAGAAGTTACTGGAGTTTGAAAGAAGAAACTGGTTGGCTTAAATCTTGGCATTTCTTATCCAATATTTGCAGAATGATTGATAAAGCCTGCAGAGAGTTCTAGACTCTCTGCTGTGCCTGTAAATTCTGATGAACTATTACTGCTTTTCCAGACTCATTTCAGTAAATTTCCACAAGCTGTACAGAATGAGTTTGAAGGAATCTGGACTGCAGGCCCTTGCTCTGGAAATCAGTATGTGAAGAAGCCAGAGTGACAATGATTTCCTGTGCTTCTCAACCCTGAGTTTTCTTCCTTCAGATGGTGGGATGTTCACTATGAGAAGCCCTTTGTGGCAGATGCTGTGAATGCTTGCATGGAATGTGATGCTTTTGGCATTAGCTGATGTGACTTCATCTGTAGCAGTAAAAGACAGCTTCTGTTTATTGCTTTCACCTTTTCTGTGGCTAGGGATAAATGCTATAATAATTTACCTAATGCTGTTTTCTGACACTCAGCACCAAGTTGCTTAGCTGGACCTGCAATAAATACATGGTCTCACCTTCCTTCTTGATGCTACCCCTATTTAATGTTTTATATATGTTAGTTTTATTGATTGTATATTGTGTGTTAAGGCACTCAGTTTTATTTATGGCATACAACTCCTATAAAGTCATCAGACATAAAAATACGAGTGCATTGTCTTGCATCAGCTATATGGTATGAATTAAAAAGATGTGGTTTGTGGTTTTGACAGTAAATGGGGTACAGTAGTCTTGAAAATATGACAATGATCTATGACTTTCAGTAGTATCTGGTCATGAAGGCACTAATTATCTACTATAATGTCATCCGTTAGGCAAATATTTTGGTAGAGAACCATTTAGCTGGTTTGATCTGATGAAGCACATAGTTGCACAAAATTACTTAGAACTAGTCTTTATGTTTTAATAATAGTTTATATTTAATATTGTATTTATCATAAATTGTTTTCATTGTTTTAAAAGGTATGATAATATTTCCTTCATTGAGCAAAACTGTTTCACTTAACAAGAAGTGAATATATGTTGTATCTGTAAATAAATTTGAATAGTTCAGAGAATGTTCCTGTATCAGATCTAGTAAAGTATCACGCTCAGGGATTCAGAAAGAACCACACCACTCACATTACGGTCTTTTGTTTTGCGTTTTAGAGACACATTAGTTACAATGTGAAAAGACCTCATTATTGGCTAATTTGCATGTCTCTAAATCATCATTAACTGCTGTGAAGGCAGATTAGTGAGCGCACATGCAGACACACACACACACAAACACATATGTAGACACACACATACTCAGACACACAACATGCACTACATACTTCATAACCTGACCTTGTGTTGTGACAACATTCCTGATGTCCCCTTTTTCCTGCCCTTGTAAATCATTGATGATTACTGTTATTCATTAATGCCAGGGTTTGAGTCTCACAAGGGAAAATTGTTAAGGCTTAAAATGGCTCGCAAGTGCAGTTAGCTTAGTACTAATCTATGAGTACAGGTTTGGATTCTCTTTAAGTTACACTACTTATAGTATCTCTGGTATCTAGAAATTCCCTATTGAACAATTAAATTTTATGGTGCTACAACACTGTGCTGTTACTCTGATGCTTACTGTGATGGATTTGAAGTCTGCTTAAGACACTCAGTCTTGCTGGCTGGATTCTGCTGAAATCAAAGTCTGGTTATAGTTGCATTCACAGTCTGTCGCATACAGAAACTTGCAGAATATACACTGATTAGAGAACATACTTTGCAGCACCTGTCTTTAACAGCTGTAACCAATAACTTTTATAATAAACCACACATACTTCTGTTACAGCTTCAGAAAATGTTCTACTTTACTTCTCATATAGTACAGATGATGTGAGAGATATAACATTTACCTCAGGACAAATGTGTCCCTACCATACCCGTAACATAACTGATTTAATACAGACTTTATATATATATTTTTAGTTAAACACACACCCTCTTGGTTTTGGAAAGATAGTGCCTTGATGACGCAAATGCTGACACATCTGTTCTTGTGCAAATGCTGATAAGTAAACTGTCTTCAAGGAAACACATTGTGGATTAGAAAAGCATATTTTTAAACTTTCTTAGAAAAACATGTCCTGTTGTCAGTTCTTTAAAAAAGCAAATTACATTCTTGTCATGTCTGTAAGAAGTCAGCTTTCTTGATGTGTGTGTAATACACTCATAAGCAAGTTCCTTATTTTTTTAAGCCAAAGTCATTTAGTATCGCTGCTAATCACATATTACTAAACTCTGTTTCTGCATTTAAGCAAGATTTATCTTATTCCTTATTTAGGTTGCATATTTATAGCAAAATTACTTTCAACCTTAAAACCTTGTTGAGCATAATCTTACAATTCCCTCTTTTTATTTTTTTATAGAAAACACATTAAGAAACAAAATATTAGTCTTCTTTTGATACAAGTCAATATGCAATTTTGCATAGTTAATACAATGATATCAAGTATTACTACTAAAACGGAATGTATTTAACAACTTTTTCTTTTACAAATCATTTTGTGAAAATATTTCATCAGTTATGGGCTGTGTCTGCTTTAGTTTTATTTCTTAACTTGATTAATTTATTCTTTTGCAGTCACATAATTTAATTTATGACTTAGTACTCTTTTATTAACTCTTTGCACCTGTTGAATTAACTCTTTACTTTTATTAAGTATTTTATATCAAAAGATTAGAGATAGACTAATATCTATAAGAGACAAAAACTATGTGCAACTCCAAGCATTTATACACTGCTGAAAATATATAGTTTCAATGTCATTTTAACCATAACATTGTGGTCATGTCTCTGAACTGCCCATTAACATCTTGGATGACAGTGAAGTGAACATAAAGTACTGAACTGGGCTTAGATAATAAATATTTGAATGCAATTATTTCAGTATATTTAATACTTGAGGATTTAAAAAAAAACATGATATATATATATATATATATATATATATATATATATATATATATATATATATATATATACTAAAGAATGTTATGTACATATTAGTCCATTAGCTGTATGAATACAATATTTAATTTTCCTTTAACTGGGGTATCCAATAAGATTCCAACTTAAAATCAGTGATAATATTACAACTTGACAAATTACTTTTGAACTTATTGCAATGTATCCTGTACAGTATGTATTTACACAGACTGTTTGCTATTCATGCATTTCAGTCTAGCAGCTATCCTAGACCCAATTTTTTTAAACATGTTTTTTCACACATATTTGTTACTAGACATTAATTTCATTTGTACTGAATTATTTTGTATTTGTACATAGTCCAATCTACAAATTTAGTAACATTAACATCAAGCAAAATCTTGGAAAATTCTTATGTCTCTTTAGAAGTATCTATTGTAATTGCCACCAGAAGTAACTATGCTTTTTTGCATACCAACATTGTCTTGCCAAAAACATATTAAAATAGTGACCATTCTTGCTCAGTTTTTACATATCTTTACTTTTTCTTGTATATCTTTAATAAAGCAATTTTAAGTCATCTCTTGTATAGATTTACAGTTTAACAGGTTGTAAATACAATTTAATACTAAACAATACAATAATAACTAGAATGATAGCTATTAGCAACTTGTAAAATATCTTATCCTGTCAGGTTTAATCTGTTTACCAATATTTCTAATGCACTAATACCTGTTTTTCCCTCCCCCCGAAAGAGTATTGTCAAGAAGGAATGAGATATTTCTTCCTGTAGCTTTATTTTATACCCTTTTGCAATACTGCTCACACAGTCAGTGTAAAACTGAGAAAGTACCCCACCCCCTGTAGTACTGCACTATTGTTGATTTGCTTTATGCTGTGATAATAAAATGTATACCAGCCCAAAACTTTGGTTATACATTTGCTTTATTAGGTTATTAAACTGTAGACCTTTGTCTGATTTGATCATTTTTTGGCTGTTTTCTTTCTGTTGCATTTACTGTCGACTTCTACTAGTAGTTATTTGTACCTTCCTGTATAATTGATTTGAACTGTATGTATACTATAACCCATCTGCTGGCTATACTTGATGTAACTGAGGTTTTTTTTATTTTATCAGTGACATAAATGCATAATTGTGATGTTTTATTATAATTATCAAATAGTGTTGCATGTGAACATTTTAACAATTATGTTTTAATAAGAATAGGTTTTTTGAAAAACTCAAGCCACTTGTATGGCAATCAGTCTTGTTTCTTATCTTATCTTTCCAACATTTCCTTTAACTATTCATCCAGACTAGGAAGGTCTGAGTTCACATTTCGGTTAACCCTTTTAGCATTTTTCCTTTAAATATCTGTTAGTAAAATGCAGTTATAAAATATTTAGTATTATATTTGTGATTTGTATAACTATGCAAACTAAAAATTATTTTGTAATTAGCTTACATATTTTTTAACTTTTGATTTCAGTATTTTCTTATTTATTTAACTGCTGTCATTCATTTTACAAAGATTGCTTGAGTAATTCCATCCATGATTTTATTAATTTTTAAAATTCAGAACTTTAACTGTTTGGTGTGGTGTTACTATACAATTATAAAAAAACATAAAAAATAAATAGATATTAGCTTAACGAACACATGTTTATATTTACATTATTTATATTTGCTGTTGTCTGCCTGTTATTCTTGTGCGTTGTATAAAAAGAAAATACATGCATGTCAGTCTTGTCACTTTAAATCTTTATACAAGCATGTCAGTGTTGTGACTGTAAATCTTTACTCTTATTAACTATTTTATTTAATTTTTATACACTAGAACTGTTTCGTTTACCTTTTGACTATGCTATGAGAATGGCAGTCATACGCTCTACTTTACTGTAGTACTGATAAATATCTTGCTTTAACTGAATGGAAGTTTGAAACATTTGAGAATGATTTGTATTTTACCATCCTACCATGAATGCTTAACCATTTTCAAAACACAAACATATTATAAAATATATCTCTTTTGTAAAGATCAGCTGTAGTTTCCTGCTCTTTTTCAATGTATGTAGGAAGTCAGTCTCTCTCAGTTTAGCTAATCTATTTTCTTCATCTTGTAACTGTTGTTGAAAAGTTTCCTCATGGTCTGCCTGATATGCCTCAGGAACCTGTTCTGCTGAATATGAAACTCCTATGCACTTTTGAAAAAAATGTTTGTATAACTTGTCTAAGCTTCCTGAACTCATTGTGTCTGTCTCTTAGAAATTTATAACATTCTTTTGTAACAAAATAGACCAGGGGTCCTGTCAGTAACTGATTTGACTCCTGTTGTAACTCTGAAATAAACCTTTTACATGTGGTGACAGTACATAACCGTTTCACATCTGAATCACACAATAAACATTTGTCATACCCCACATGGTTTTCTTTGAGATACCAGTCAAATATTGTAATACATTTGCATAATGCCTTACTATCAACCTGCCCTACTAAGGTTTTACATTTACTAATGTGCTGTGTATACCAACATTGCAATTTACTAAAGCTTGGTTTACATTTGCTTGAATTATGTCTGTAAATATTCATACTGTCTAATAATATCCATAATGTCTAATAATATACAAACTGTCTAATAGAATCCACACTAAAAAATGTGACAGAAAAAAATCTTACCAGTTAGCAAGAAAACAGGTGATCAGGCTGTTGTTGCTGATGGTTGGAAATTTTTCAAAGTCACTTGAGAAGCTGGTGAAGCACAACAGGCAGCGGACTGCTGTGTAAGTAGATATCCACCTTTTCTTGGAGAATTTATGACACTGCAACTTGAACTTCAGTCTCACTCCGGATGTAGACATCTAAAAAAAACTTTACTACTGCAAGCTGCATAAACTGGAATACTTCTGTTTAGGATTTACACATACGTACAAATGTTAGTTACTGCAATTTGACTGAAGTGACCCTCTGCAGGGTTTACCATCACTCTCTCTGTGTTCAAATGCAGGTATATGGTTCAAATGCAGGTAGGCTTGCCATTGAAAAATTAAATTTTAATTGTGCCACAACACTGTGCTGTTACTCTGATGCTTACTGTGATGGATTTGAAGTCTTCTTAAGTTACTCAGTCTTGCTGGCTGGATTCTGCTGAAATCAAAGTCTGGTTATAGTTGCATTCACAGTCTGTTGCATACAGAAACTTGCAGAATATACACTGATGAGAGAATATACTTTGCAGCACCTGTCTTTAACAGCAGTAACCAATAATTTTTTATAATAAACCACACGTACTTCTGTTACTGCTTCAGAAAATGTTCTACTTTACTTCTCATATAGTACAGATGATGTGAGAGATATAACATTTACCTCAGGACAAATGTGTCCCTACCATACCCGTAACATAACTGGATTTAATACAGACTTTATATATATATTTTTAGTTAAACACACACCCTCTTGGTTTTGGAAAGATTGTGCCTTGATGACGCAAATGCTGACACATCTGTTCTTGTGCAAATGCTGATAAGTAAACTGTCTTCAAGGAAACACCTTGTGGATTAGAAAAGCATATTTTTTAATTTTCTTAGAAAAACATGTCCTGTTGTCAGTTCTTTAAAAAAAGCAAATTACATTCTTGTCATGTCTGTAAGAAGTCAGCTTTCTTGATGCGTGTGTAATACACTCATAAGCAAGTTCCTTATTTTTTTAAGCCACAGTCATTTAGTATGGATGCTAATCACATATTACTAAACTCTGTTTCTGCATTTAAGCAAGCTTTATCTTATTCCTTATTTAGGTTGCATATTTATAGCAAAGTTACTTTCAACCTTAAAACCTTGTTGAGCATAATCTTACACCTATACCACACTTGTTTAATTAAAGTATCCCTGGTGTCTCATGTCTCCCCCCAATACATGTCTTCAGAGCTCTCCCTTTTGACCAGTGGTTCCCCTGATCCTTTAAATTTAAGTGTCATTAGGGCACAGGATGTAAAGGTTCTCCCTTTTGTCCAGTGGTTCCCCCCAATCCTTTACATTTAAGTGTCATTAGGGCACAAGATGTACAGGTTCTCCCTGGTGTCTTGTGGTTCTCCCCAGTCCCGTTAAGTTTACATGCCATTAAGGCACAATGATCAAGGTTATCACTGATGGCTAGTGTTCTCCACTGACCCAGTACTGCAGGTTTTGCTCATCAATCTAGGGGTGTTTGGAAGTTTGACAGCCAACTCAACTTACCCTGCCTCCCACACACACCTAACCTACACCTTCACTAACTCCCCTCCCACTGGCCCTCCCATGCAGACATACTACATCACATGCACTCTAATACAGAGCTAGATCATGGCCAAATGGGGCCCTAGGCGGGGAAATGGATGCCCCCCCCCAGCTTTTACAATATCTAATAACTTGGCTGCCTCTCTTCAATTACTGTAAAATAGTGTTCAAACAGTTTGCATATTATTTTGCTCCTTCACTTTTACGATTGGACAGATTAAATTGGGTGTAGGTGTGAGTATGCATGCATGTTTGTGCAGAATGGAAGAACAACTGGGGTAGGGCAAGACACAAGGCAGTGTGATGATTGTCACTTTTGATGTGACACCCTGAGTAAAATTTAAAGTACAGTTTAAAGTATAAGAACTTCCACCACTGTACAGAATCATCATGCTACTTTCCAATATACTTCCTCACTTTCCAGAAGATAAGTGCCTCCATAACTTATTTAACTGATACAACACAGATTGGCATGAAATATTAACACCTTATTTTGTGCCAATGGCGGTGCACTGCACATGGTGATTACTACTGTTTTTAACTTGTGTTAGCAATAATTAGGCATTGCATCACACAAATTATGCTAAGTACAAATAAATGGTCGTGAAACTTCACTAATGACTGTCAACATAAAGTAAAAAACATTGTGACCATCTCAAGAACCAGGTGAATTTTTAAATCTGTCTCTGCAATTCTGATGCACACTAACTAGTTTATAACAGATAATGGCTATCCAAACACATAAGTAACACCTGTGATTCAAACTCCAGTACAGCAAAGTATAACACAAAGGCTGGGTAAAACACAGATAACATGCTCCAGTAGAGCTTAAGTCTTGTAAAGTATTTAGTTGTCTTAGCTCTTTAGACAAGACATGCACTTAATATACACTATACACTATAATCACATTTTCATGGCTCATTGGTTCCTTCCAAACCAAAATACATGGCTATAAGAATCTTCCAAACAAACCTTACAAGTCTAAACTGCATCAGGGGTAATCCAACCAATCCTGGGCACTAATGAGCTATTCTGCTGCCTCCCACAGGAGGTGAAGCCTTTTGAAAATGTGCCGAAATAAGACAATGACAATGAAGTACAATGCCATCATTGTTATTGCTGCTTCAGCTTGAATTTGGGGTGCTTTCCATCAATGCAGCTCACCTCTACTACTATCCTTTGGAGCAACAATAAGCTACTAGTCCTGTTTCCCTGGTACACAATCCTCTTCACAATTCATTAAATCCGTCTCCTTGGACAGCATTGCTTCTAAGGTTTGTGAGCTACATAGGAACATTGACATGTACATGCTCCTCCACATGTCTAGAGTTTTCAGGTGTCGCACCCACCTACCTTACTGTACACACAATAAAATAAAAGAAAGCTAATTCCATGATCTGCAGTTGGCAGCCAAACTGACTGAGAAGTAGAGCAACAAAATACAGAACAGCCACATGGAAACTGTGGACGAGACATCAGAGGGAGACAGTTTATTTTTTATAACATTTTGGGCACCCCCAACACTAGGCCTTACGCTGCCACTTAGGTCACCTTGTGCAGGATCTGCTCTGCTCACACATACCCATCACATCAAACATGCCCTGACCTCTACACTTCTCAGCGCTTACCTCTACCAAGATGGATGAACACAAACTTTGAGTTTTGTGTCCAGAAGTGGCTGTGCTAAGTTATTGTACCGTCAATTCTCTGAATTTCTCAGCTGCATAAATGACTTCCCATAGACAGGTCCAAAGGACAGCACATGGCTAATTAGCATATGCTGCTCTTGCATATTACCTCATTAGTATTTAGCATGGCTGTACATGCAGCCTACCCAAATGGTGTAGCACTGTGAAAGGGCTGTCTCTGAATGCAGGAAAGTTACCATTAGGTATACATGACATGGCAACCTTTCTAAATTCATTTCAGAGGTGTAAGTTTAATAGCTGGTTTTAAAACATGCATTACAGTACTTACTTGAATCACTGAAACTTTTGCATAATTACCAAGCCTTTTAAACTTTGTCCACCAAAATGCACTGTGACCCTGCCAAATGAGGAAAATGTATCACACATGATCAGACCCAAGAATACAAAGCAAAACACCATGAAATCAACTGCATTGATACTTGCAGTCACAAAGCACCATAAATGATAATTCATTCAGTTTTTTGTTATTTATTTATTTGCATTCGGGAAATGGGAAAGTTTAAATGGGGCAAAGTCACTTTTCAGAGGACTCCCAGGGAGTCAAGCTCAACAGACATTATAATATTGCAATATCAACAATAAAACAATATACAGTATACCAACAGTAGAAATTCTAAGTGTAAAAATTTTGGTAGTAAAAATGACTGTATGTGTAAGGTAATATTTTACAATGTTGACAATAATGAACTGTATTTTGACAGTGTGTAATATGACCTTCTTACTGACGTAGACTGAGAGAAATAACATTATTTGATATAATCATAATGTACAACATCTTGAGAGTTATGACTACTGTCAGATGATGATTTTGTGAAAATGGAAGTACAGTTGTATGAAGGGACTCACCACAACCATATTTGTTTGAATACAGAATAATTGCCACAGTACAAAGAGCAGAATGCAGATTTAGCTGTAGGCAGACATCTAGTTTGTGGCCAGACTTCAACAGCTGTACAGACTTCCCCTCGCTCTTACCAGAAGTCAGCTGACTTCACATGCACTGGATCTCAGCTAGAAATTTGTAAAGGGAAGAGTAATTCTCTTCAATTTTGTTTGCTTTCTGGAGCTGGATAGTCATCAACAAATGTGCTCAAACTTCCCATTATACTCAGCAGGAAAAAGGCCAATACTTCCAGAACTACTTGGGCAATACTGTAGTGCCTAACAGTGGGACAGTGATAACCTGCAAAGCAGAGATGATAAAGCTGCTCATTAGCTGCCTCTGAACTGAATGTTGCACTGCAGTGTTCCGCTACCAGCTGATGTAATGCAGTTGTTGCAGTTGCACCTTCAAACATGCACCACCCTAAACACACACACACACACACACACACACACACACACACACACACACACACACACACACACACACACACACACACACAGGCTATCGAAATAAAAGTACAATTTGAAAATATACTATATATATATATATATATATATATATATATATATATATATATAATGTCACTGAAGCATATATAAAATGAAGGGTGTTGCGCTCTGAACGCTCCACTGTGAGGGGATGTGTCCCCACACATCTGGTATTTTTACATATTAAGTCCAAGATCACTTAGCCTCAGAGATCAGGGAACACTCTGAGGTACCACAATCTTGGAGACTGTATGGCAGTACCAGATTCAGACTTTAAGTCTCACTGTTTCAAGAATCGGGATTGTGGTTTTTAGACTTTCAACAAGAAGACATGCAAACCAGTGGAGAAAAACTCTGGAAGATTGAAGTCATTTATGTTCCCTGATTTCCATCTTAAAATTTTTACTCAACATCAAATGGAACAGCAAGGCCAGCCACTTGAGACAGTACTTCTCCCCTCCAAGCAGAAGATACAGAATGGGAGGAGGAGAGAAAGGAGGGTGGGATCTTGTATTGCTGTAATGATTCTGCAATTGCACATCTGTAGTTATGGTGAATAGCCTCATGCAGCAGTTCTCTGTTCATCATAAGGATCATTGCCGCAGTACATTCAATAGAATGAGAAAATCCAAAGCAATAAAAAAGATGTTCTGAATCTAGACTTCAGGAGGAGGCTACAACACATCTTTCAGAACTACAGCTGTAAAATCTGACCTGCTTCCAGACTGATGGTCCAGCTTACAGTGCATGAAAAAAGTTTGGTTAGAGGTTCAGGTCAGTACTGTAGTTAGGGTGGGGTGGAAGGGGTGACGGCTCTGGGTGCAAGCTGTTGGGAGTGGAGTGAATGGCACTGTGTAGTAACAGTAGCTTATTTGCTATTAGAATCTATGTGTGTAGAGGTAGTATATATTTGGGTTGAGTGTAGCATGACTCTTGAGATTGCTCAGGGTGCCAACTGACCTAGCTACATCGCTGGTCCAGGTGACAGCCTTACAGATACCCTGATCAAGAATATTCTTGAAAAAAGACACAATGGCATTTCCTACTGTAGCAGACTAGGCAAGTCAGGGTCTCCCCATGATGGTCTTACAGAAAGCAACATCATTGGTTATCCATTTTGAAAGGGTTTACTTGGATACTGGTTTTAGCTGCTTATCTAGCTTGAAGAGATGAAAAACAGATCTGACAGTCTATATGTCAGCTGTCTGTACATGACTATGGTATATAAAGCACTTTACTTCTTGTTCTGATGGTTAAGGTAAAGCACAGATAGTTGGAGGGATTGGTTAAAGGTCAGTCCTGAGACCACCTTAAGCATGAAGAAAGGACTGATCCTTAATGATACCCTATCTCTGTGGAAAAAAAATCACTATGGCTGACTGCACATGAAGGCCTGGATTTTTGAAATTTTCCTTTCTCAGGTGATTGTTATTTAAATGATACTGCTGGGTAGACATATCAAGCTGGCACAGCTGCTTACTTCAAAAAGAGGAAATGTAAGTTTTGCAGTTTCAAAGTTCAAGTCCCTTGGAGAAGGAAGTTGGTTTCTTTGGCAGCTTCAGATACAGGATGCCATTAAGAAAAGTTCTGACTATCAGGTCTGATGTCTGGAAGATGGGTAGGAAGAACTGGCTCACAAGAGAGAGATCACTTCCAGAAGGAGGAACTCCTTGGAGGTTGATGAGTCCAGGATTGCTCCAGAGATGCTTGACTCCTGTGGGTTCAGGAAGATCTCTAGGTTAAATAGATACCTGAAGGTATAAATGTGAACCTTACAGAATTCTTTCAATAACTTTGTCTAGAGCAGACAATCAGTGAGGTAGTGGCAAATGTGAGCACCACTGAGTCTGAGTTGAATGCACACTGGAGCCAGGCACTCAGGAATGGAACAGTAGAGTTGACAGTGGACAAAGACAGGAAGTGATGGTAGAAGTTTCCAGATGAAAACCAGAGAAACTGTCTCAATATCCTGTGAGAAGGTATATTTATATACATATATATATATATATATATATATATATATATATATATATATATATATATATATGTGTGTGTGTGTGTGTGTGTGAGTGTGTGTGTGTGTGTGTGTGTGTGTGTGTGTAAGCATACTTAATGTCCAAGCAAAGACAGCAGCCTTCACGGCAAGAGAGGAAAGAGAGGAGGGATTGTAAGGAGAGCTTCTTCAAATTCTAACTTCTTTGCTGCCAAAGACTTGTTAAGGTTGACAGATCTAGTAAGGGTCTCCACAAATTCTTTTTCTTGCGCATTGGAAAGGTTCTGGAATAACACCCTTTTTCCTATTCTGAATGTGTCATGTTAGCTATTGCTCTCCATTCTGATATTTGAGACAGAATAGGCTGGGTTAGCGGTAACTGATTTTTGGACATGGGGGAATGTCCGTCATAACTCTTAACCTTTTACAGCAAGAAATCTGGAAAAAGTCATATATAAAAGTGGGACAAGGGCCCAAAAAGAGGGACAGTTTTTAAATATTGCTCTTACAAACTTAGAAAGTTGATAGAATAACAGGTTTTACATTAGCATGAATTTTCTGAAGGGTATGAAGTCTGAAATTCAAATGACTGTCATTATTTTCGATATTCATTCTTTAATGATTTGTCACTAATTTGCCAGAAAACCACAATTTTATGAAAAATGGACCAAAAATATGAGGCAAAAATCTGGGTATTCTGCAAAAATCTGTACAGTTGAGTGGTATGATGTCCATGGATGGAAGAAACTGCTAGAAGTCTGCTGCATAGACTCATCACAATATCTAAAACTCACTTTTCTGGGGACATCAGGGTCCAGTTCTACCAAAAAAAAAGCGGGAAATCTTCCTACCCAGGGGTTTTGGGGATTGTTGGGGAAGGGGAGTAGAGGCTAGGATATAGTCATAGCTGGTGAGGGCCTAAGCTGGCTGAACAGAACCTTCCCCTCTGTCTGCAGCCTTGTTGTCCATCTTGCTCCCTTTTCACATTCCAGACATGTCTTTTCTGGAATAATTTTCTTTCTGTATTGGGCCACCCTAGTTTGTTTTCTTTAGATAGGCTGCCCTTTTCTAGGAGAGTCTGTGAAAATATGTCAGGACTGAGGGGGGTTGCAACAGCTGTTTAACTGACTGCAGGGTCCTTCTCTGTCTTCCAACATTTCAAACGCTTCTTCAGATGGTGGACCAAAGAAATGTTTTTATCTAGGGAGCATTCAGGAATTTTTGTTCAATGGTCTCTGCAAGTAGTCGTATTTTGGGTCAAGCTATTCTAATAACTGCCTCTGAAGTTGCTGCCCTGATACAAACTTTTGTGTCTTTGTTACTATAAACACTCCTTGTTACCAAGGCTTACAGCCCTGTGTTATTTCCTTTGAGCTGAATTATATAGGCCTGGTAGTTAATACTCCTAATACTGAGGGATGCTGATTTTTAGACTTGCTTTCTGTCTTTGTTTAGAATTATGTTCTCCCCATTATTGCAGAAAGCATTTAAACTAGAAGGCAATTTGGATTCTCAAGAAGCATCCAGTGAGAAATTAGCTGTTTGTGTTTTTCCTACAACCCCCAAAACCAGTGTGGTTTTCTGGGTACCTGAGGTTGAGAATTTAGCTCTAGGGACATACTTTCAAAAACATCTCCAAGTGCCTACACTATTGGAGGAATGTCTAAATGTAGAGTTCAAAATATGTCTTCAGAGGAGCAGAAAAATATTTTACCTCCTTGTCCACCTTAAGTTGCAATGTGCTTGCATGCAATTCAGTTTTTGAGGGGACTTTTTCCTTAGAGAAAAACTGGTTATCAATTTAGTAAAATGTGAAGAGGTAATTGGAAGCCCTGCTAGAGAGACCAAATGTCTTTGAGCTATAAACAGCCCGAGATTCTTAACTTTTCCATGCTGTCTTCTCTTATTAAAAATCTTATAGTGCTCACAGCTTAGAACCTCATTATTTGCCTCAAAAGAAACAAACATCATAGTCTGCGGTCTTTAGAAGAACTCTGCCTTACAGGCACTTTTTTTTTTCTGAGGACATCACAGTACAATCTGTATAGTCACACCATATAACTAGACAAAAAACAAAAGGGTAGTTATGATGATCTTGGAAAATCTTTACAGGATAGTGCCAGACAGACAGAAGATCTTTGCAGAGCAGTGCCAGACAGATGAAAGATCTTTGCAGGGCAGTGCCAGACAGACAGAAGATCTTTTCAGGGCAGTGCCAGACAGACGGAAGATCTTTGCAGGGCAGTGCCAAACAGATGGAAGTTCTTTGCAGGGCAGTGCCAGACAGACTCACACAAGATGCAGTCATCTTATACTTCAGCACCAAAAGTAGAAATGAAGATGGTCTGCAACACCCTTTCCTTTATATCTAAGTTTGTAGCTGACTTCTTCAGCATTGAGGGTAATCGGGTACGTGGTAAGGGGATGCCCTTACTGCTCCGAAATCTGTCTGAAAGATGTCCATCCATCCATCCACAACCCCTTTTCCCATTTTACAATAGAGTCAGGGTGTTGGTTCAAAGTGACAATCATCAAGAGCAAAGATTCACACCATTGGGTGGCTAGCCCTACCATGGTTTTTCTTCCATACCATACACTTGAACGCACACTCATACCTATGGCCAATTTAGAGTGTCCAGTCCACCTACTGCATGTCTTTGGGATATGAGAGGAAACCGTAATACCACCGTGGATGAAATCTCAATTCTATTAAATGTAATGCAATAAGACTGACCCTTGTGATGGGCACTGACAGTTACCCTTTATGATACTGCCCCTAACTTGGTTGACGATGTCTGTTAAGGTACATAAAATGGAAAAAAAATTTCCTTAAAAATTCTGTACGGAAAGCAAATCAAGATTACTTTTAATTTAATACCAATTCAGCAATGAGAATTAATTCTTTGAGCAAAATTAGAGCTCAGTTCAGGTTAGGGCAGGCTGCTTTATTGTGCCACAGCTGTGTACATTTCTGTCTCTGAAAAGGAGGTCAACTTAACAAAATGCTTTCTTTGCAAATGTCTGGGCATGGCTTGACCTTGACTATCACTTGTAGGAAGTCAAGACTGTTGAGCCAGAACTAAAGCTTAGGCCTTCTCTGACTTAACCACCACAACTGTTGAAGCATGCATTGCACTCACACTACAGAAATGGACAACAAAACATCTTAATACTATCTCAAGAATCAAAATGCAAAGTGCTCTTTATGGTTTCAGGCTGCTATTTCTTATTTCTTAAATTATGCCATTGCTGCTGAGACTTCATAGGGAAAAATAACATTTTTAAAAAGAAATTGTGTGTGTAATACTGAGTTTTTGTCTGTCTTGCCACTGGTGGGTGTAAACCAACTACTAAGCTCCATCTGTCTGTTGCATTTTCCGCCATAATATTTAAAATAGCTACCTGCTTCTTTTCAATATTATGGCTTATTTTGTATTGTTCACAGTCTTAGTTGTGTCCTCTGATCAGCATGCCTAGAGATACTGAATTACTACCAGTCTGCTTTTGTTTAAAAAAGTGTTAAACTTGTGAATCTGCTTCCCTGGACTGGCTATCTTCAGCATACAGGACTGCACTGTGCACAGTGCAAAATAAAGAGGTATTTCTATTCTCATCATTTTTGCCAAAGTAACCTGCTCTTTGCAAGGAGTCTATCACAGAGGGACTGCAGCCAGCTAAAAGAACACTAATTCCTATCTCTTTATAATCTCTCAGGATCCCTTTAAGAACACTAATGCCAGCTGTATCAACAAATGGAATTGAAGAGCAGTCAAAAATAAGTGTGTGGAAACCCCAATGATTAGGAACCAGATGCATGACTGTTTCATTTCGCTCATTACTGCATACTGTTTGCGCATTATTGCAGACTGCTTTCACTCTGTGTTCTAACTTTGCTTGTTTTTTAAACTCCCTTTCAGCTTTTTGTTTTTTTGTGATTTCTAGTATAGGATTCACTCCAGACATTTTATAAATGAACTTCTGAAAAAAATCCTTATTGGCATAGTAGAGAGGTGCTTGCAAACGAAATATCTTGATGTCTTGCATAAGGCACAGGTTCTCATATTCACTGACATCCTCATAAAAAGTATGGTTTGGTATCTGACCTAAGACAGCAATGTGAGGATGTTGTGTACGACCGATAACACATATTACTGAAAATACAACACCTACTAGAAGTCCCATTTCTGTACTGATCAATGCAGATGACAGCATTGTGACAATCCATATCAGTGCATCCGTTTTGTTGACATACCATCGCTGTGGCAGTTCATGGAATTTTCTGAGGGCTCCCCTTAAACTAACTATTATAATACAAGCAAGGATACACTTTTGCAGAGAGTAAAACAAAGGTGCAAAGAATAGGAGTACAAGTAGTACTACCACAGCGCTGATAACACCGGACACTTGTGTCTGACATCCAGTGGAGTCCTTGACAAGAGTCTTAGCGAGAGCTGCACTAGTAGCAAAGGAATGGAAGAAAGCTGGGATTATGTTGCAGAATCCTACAGCAAACATCTCTTGGTTGGCTCTGACAGTGTATCCATGTTTTTTTGCAAACATTTCTGACAGTGAGACTGTAAAGGCAAAGCCAATGATTGCTAGGGGCACAGCATCTAAGGCTACTCGATACATCATTGCAAAATTGGGGACTTTTGGAGGGATAAATCCTGTTGGAATTTCACCAGCAACACTTGATCCATAAACTTCATTGAAGTTTGCATAGTGAGACACTAGTGTTGCCACAACAACAACTACAAGCTCGGTTGGCAGAGGGATCTTGAGCTTCTGCTTGTACCTGTCTCCCAGTTCTTTGGCACCAACTAGTACGGCAATACAGATGGCACTGGTGATGACATCACAGACATTGGCGTTGTGAATATTCTTGAAAATGTTAATCCAGGTGATTACAAGTGTACCAAATCCTTGACTGCGTGGAAGCTTTATTCCCAGTAGGTACTTGACTTGCACTGTTAAAATTGTCAGAGAGGCCCCAGTGGCAAATCCATCCAACATTGGCTCAGCAAGGTAGACAGATACGAAGCCCAGATGAAACACAGCCATCAGCACCTGAATATCAAGAGAAAACACAAACAATATTTTAGCGTAGATACTGCACACCAACAACTCAAATAATCAAACTCTAACATTTTCTCCATTGCTGCTATTGATTCAAATTTAAGTTTCTGCACTTGATTTGAAAATGGTAGTAGTTGCTAAAATGATTATTATTTCTTACACTTAGTAGCAATTGCAAATTCTTCCTTACCTGGCAGTCTCTGTGAGCTATGGCACATTTTTATTACTTTTGGGATTTATTTATTTTTATAGTTGTATTTATTTATTAGTTTAAGTTTGAAAACAGGAGGGATACATTTGCAAAAAGTAAATAAAAAATAAACATAAAAATAAATAAACCATCTTACAGTACATAGATTCGGGAATATATTACAAAGCATGTTGGGATAGCTTGCGTACACAACTGAGACTCAGACATTAGAATAACTTGGCACAATGAAGGAAGCACAAGGTGAAGAAGGGAAAGTCGAGGAAGAGAGAGATTAGGTAATGTGTGCAAGAGAAAAACATCTGCATTTGGCTTTGCCATGGAGTTATCGTTTGAACTGTGTTCTAAAAGCAGGAAATGCGAACAGGTAAGTAGGGATTACCAGAGTTTTGGGGCAAGAACATAAAATTAATAGTTCGTGAAGTATAGTTTGGTTTGTGGAACTTGGAGAATTGACCTTGCTTGGAAGAGGTTCCTGAGGTTATGGAGGGGTGTGTTTAGAGTGGAGTTAGGTTACAAGAGGTAGTAAAGAATCGGGTTGTGATAGCTAATATTGTAAACAGCCTAATATTAGCATGGCTCTGTGTTTGATTGGAAGCCATTTGTTTAGGCAAGGGTGATACAATGATGCTTCTGAAATGGAGGGTTTGACGTGAGCCAACAGATCTTGATTTCACTGGATTGCAAAGTGGAGGTGTTTTTCTTTCTGGCTATGGATATGATTGTGAGTCATAGTTACACAGGTGGGTAATGCACTGCGGGATGACTGGCTTTAGTGGAAAATTTTAATACTGCGATGAGTTTCACTGCAATGTGTTGCATTGTATGAGCTGACGTAGCATGTTTCAGAGATTTTTTTTTTCAAAGATTTTCTCTTCTCCTTTGTGGTGCGACCGTGGAGTTGGTAAACATAATTTAAGCAACACAACACTACAAGTCACAGGGTGTGGGGAGGGGCAGCTACCTGTCAGTCTTGATAGGAGCTAACAGTACTGTACTACCAGGACCTGAATTGGAGGCACATTTTTTCAAACTATTCTTTTCACATATAGTAATAGGAAATAGACAGTGGTAACTGTACATGTTGATGATTGCAAACTGAGCAATGTAAGTACTTCAGCAAAAATATCATAGTTCTCCAAAACAGTCTACAAAAATGCATACCTGGTGCAGTAGAAATAAATTTTCCTTTAATGTCAATAAATTTAGCATCATAAAGTTTGGAAAAATTATATAAATTATGATTATAGAAAAAATGACTAAATCATAAAAATGAGTCCATCTTTATAAATCTTAGCACAGTGGTAAACAACAGTTTAAACTCTGACCCACAAGCATACACCAAATTAAGGTGAAAAATAAACATTATTTACTCATCTAAAGCAAAAAAGCAGGTCTAGCAACTCCAGGGACACCTCTGCACTACTTTATAGTTCTCTGATCTAAGCCACTACAGAATGCAACATTGCTTTCTGCTGTCTTTGAACAAGCTTCTGAAACAATGCAAAAAAAGTACAATGATTCCTTATTAGAGAAAACATATGGTTGTAAAACTTGAGCTATACAGAAAGTCTTCAGAAACTGCCATTATATTCTGTTCCTTAGAGGTTCCTTAAAGGTAACTGTAAAGTCTATAGACACTGTCTGATCTGTTTTTCTTTTTAAACTTTTTGCCTAGAATGCACTGCTGGGGATAGCATCAGGTCAGGACTCCATAATACTTAAAATAAGCATCAGTAGTCAAATAAAACATGCACTGCACAGCAAATTACAGGTTTAAGGAATACACTTCTTCTTGCAATTAGAATAAGCCATTTGTAACCTTCTTTCAAAAGCAAAATGTTTTTTATTACTTCCCCACAGCTGCCACCATCTTCTGTCCTCATTCACTGGGTCTATTAGACCTAACTTAGCCACCCCTGGGCTTAACCAGACCCATACCCAGGGCTACTGACAAGACTGAGGATACTTGTGCAAGGCTATTCTGTTGCCGGGTGTGTACCCTAACAGCAACACCCTATAGGACCCTGGCAAATTTTGCTGTGACTGCCTTTGGAGGTACATACACACTTCCACACACGTAAAACCTTCTGATGAAGCTGTATACTACTTGTAATGTGGAGGTCACTAGGCTCTTAATGCTACTGTTGCCCATATGAGTGAGGTGGTATCAACCTCTTATCCTCCTTGGGTCTATATTATAAGACTGAAAGCTCAGGTCAGCGAACACCTGTTCACCCACCGATAAACAGCGAAACACCATTTCGGCGAATGGCCACTACAGCAATTTTTTTTTCCTAGGGAAAAAAATCGCTTGGCCATCATTGTGGATTTGTCTTTTCCCCATTGTAGTGCGATCTTGGAGTTGGTATATTTAGTCATGGAGAGTGGGGGGTGGGGAGAAGCCCCCCCCCCCCACTTTGCTAGGTTTGTACTGCTGTGTTGTTTCTGCTTGGCCAAGTGATTTTTTTTTTCCTCTAGGAAAAAATTTGATGTAGTGGCCATTCACAGAAATGACATTTCACTGTTTATTGGTCGGCAAACAGGTGTTTGCTGACCTGAGCTTTCGATCTTGTAATATAGACCTTCTTCCTCCACCTAGTCTTTTCAGTGTCCATGCTTCTAGTTGAACTCAGATCATCTGAGACACAGGCAGGGCTTTATACCTTTGTGACACAGGACCAGGTACCTTCAAAAATAATCTTGACATTTAAATGGGAAGTAAAACATCTAAGCATGAGTTATGACAGTCACGATTCTTGAAGACCAGTAGTTTATCAGGTTGACATTTGAATCTAAGAACAGTATGCCTCAGGGAAACAAACAATTCATATTGGTGAATGGAGTCTGTATGTTTTTGCTGTGTCTGCGTGGGGTTCCTCCCATCCACTAAAATCACACTGGGTTCAAACCCAGCCCTTCCAGTTAAACTAACGATCTGCCAACAGAATGCACCAAAAATTAATGGAGTTTTGGGAAGCAGCACAGACTCAAAGAGATGTCATCAGGGGTACATTTATGTAGATCATCCATTTTAGTAATCAATTGTGACACACAAGGACTACAGACTGATTGCTGCATCAGGACAATTGGCTCTTGGTGATATGGACATGTTCTCTGATGCTGACTTGTATTACTTTAAGAAACAATTTATAATTACAAACCATTGTACAAAAGGGCTACGCAAACAATGTTCCAGTTCAGTTCTTGAGATTTTTTTTTACCTTGCACATTTTTGATGAACATGCCTACCCTAGAATCTCTGCTTTTCTCTTTTCCTAGTTGAACTCTACAGTTCCCTACAAAACGGTGTCTACAGGACTGCAATCAGTTTCTCTCAGCATTTAAATGGAGTAGGTTGCACACACAAAAAGCATTTGTTAAGCTTTCACTTACAGTGCTTTGTAATTAAGCAGGTCACCATATGGGTCAGCCATAGGGCTCTTTTTTTTCCTACTTGAGTGGTTACCTCCTTCCCCTGTAACTTAAGTAAATTGACTCTTACATTAAGAGCTATAATACTTATTTATAGCTTTAGGACACCTTAGGAAACCTTGTAAACTGCAATAGTCCTGCTATGTTCGCCCTCGCTACGCTCTAGCTCTCTTCGCTCCCCTCCCTGCCCCCAATTTCCTCCGCCCCCAGTACCTCTAAATTTATAGTACTATAGCCACTCCCCCACTTTCTAGATCCTATCTGCTTTCATCTGGGATAATTCCACCCACCCCCAGTCTACTACCTACATTTTAATAGCACCTATTAGCTTCCATCTGGCATTCTCCCATCCCCCTTCCAGTAAATTTACCTCACCACTCTATCTTTTGGTGTTGCATCACCAGGTAAAACAGTTCCTTAACTCACTAGCTGAATCACAGATAATAATATACTCCTCTTTACTACCCCTCTTGTTCACACTATACCTCCTTACCTTGTATGAAAACCAGTTTCTCATGGGATTTCAGGTCCCAAAAGGCCATACTATCACCCCAGCTGTAAATCCTTCCACCTTCAACCATACTTACAGTACCAGATCCTATCCAACATCTTGTTCAGTCTATCAACATCTCAACCCCAGGCACATTAGCTCTAGATCCAAACACTACCACAAACTAATAAACAAATTCCTGAAGTTCATCACCAAGTATAGACTCAACCTAATACTTGGTGGTGATATTCACCCCAGCCCTGGCCCACTCACTTCAGATACACATACCCCCTCTACTTGCAATCTAAGCTACAAACCTACAATTAATAGGCCAACTAACTCCTAGTCTGTCATCTCAATATTAGAAGCATTAATAACAAGGTACATGAATTGCATGCACTTCTGGATGACCACTCCCCTGAGATTCTCTGTTTATCTGAAACCTGGTTAAAACCTAACACTAAAGACAATGAAGTGTTACCACCTGGGTACAACATACACAGGCTGGATCGTGCTTCAAGGAAGGGGGTGGGGTAGCTGTACTCTATAAATCTGAGCTGAATGTCACCATAGATGTAATACAACCACCTCAGATTAATAACTCAGAGATTCTTGCCACCAAATTGCAACTTAATAAAAATAAATGCATTAATATCATCTGTATGTACATTCCCCCAGGTAACAATATATCTACATTTGAAGATATCTTGCACTGGCTATCATGTTACTACCCCCAAGAAACCCTACTACTTGGAGACTTTAACATAGACTGGGGCACCCATTTCTCAGAATCCCCAACCACCCATATTAACCTGCATGCATTTACACAAATTATATCCACCCCTACCAGGACAGGTAAACCCAACCAAAAAGAAAGTATACTTGACTGGGTACTCATAAGCAGTCACCCCCCAACTGTACACCTCTGGTATCCTCATTAATGGCCTAAGCAATCACCTTCTCACATATGTAATTAAGCACAAAACCATTAATTCCCAACAACCCTTACTCAGAAAGGTTAGAAACAATAAAAACTTTGATCCTGCCAAATTCCAACAAGAACTAAACTCATGTAATTGGTCTATTCTAAAACACCTCCTCTTAGAGGAAGCAGTAGCATACTTTAACAACAAATTCCTTGAGATCCTTGATTTGCATGCACCTGTTTGTTCAAAGAGAACCAAGGCAAAAACTACACCTTGGCATTCTATAGAGTCTAAACTCAAAATTACCCTTAGAAACAAAGCATGGGCTTTATGGCTTCTTCTAAAGACCCTCAAGATCACATTAAATACAGGCAATCCAGGAACGAAACCAAAAAATCAATTTTACAAGACAAAAAACAATACTACTGTAATTTACAAACAGCAAATCAAAATAACCCTCATACGTTTTGGGCAGGTTTAAATAATCTACTACATCCTGGACAGACTTCAACCCCAATCCCTGCTGTTACTATTGATAAAACCCCTGAAGATGTTTCTGATAGTTTTAACCAATTCTTTATTGAGACAATTCAAGCCATAGCTAGCCAACTACCTCCTAGCTCCCCTGGTCCTGAAAGTAGCACCCCTAGAAACCTACTCGCATTCAGCTTCCAACCAGTCACCACTTCACTTATCCATACCTTGATCAAAAAAATTAAAACCCACTACACTTTCTGCTGATCAACTCCCTGCCGAGTACCTACAAAAATCAGCTGATGCTATTGCTTACCCCGTCTCAATACTAATCAATCGAACCATAGTAGAAGCTAAAATTCCCACCATCTGGAAAATATCCTATGTAATCCCACTTCACAAAGGAGGCAGCTCTACTGAATTCTCCAATTATAGGCCAATAGCTATACTCTCTCCACTTGCAAAGATTATGGAAAAATGTATTCATAGACAACTCATGCACCACCTAATTCAGAATTTCCTTATGGCAGACACTCAGCATGGCTTCCGTCCTCATCACAGCACTACTTCAGCCCTCCTAGCCTTTACCAACACCATAAACCATAATCACAACAATAATTATATATCCTCAGCCCTCTTCTTGGATCTTTCCAAGGCATTCGATATGGTTGATCACCAACTTTTAATCCACACCCTGCAAACATTCTGTCTAGATACTGGAGCCCTTCAGTGGTTTCAATCCTACCTGAATGGTCGACAGCAGGCTGTCCTCTGGCAGAACAAACTCTCTAACCTTCTACCTAACACCCTTGGAGTACCACAAGGCTCTATACTAGGGCCCTTGCTGTTCTCCATCTTCATTAACGACTTTTATACTGTCATCCCAAAAGTCAGCTGTATCCAATATGCTGATGACTCTACTCTGATTTACTCAGCCACATCTCCAGTAGAGTTATGGTCAGCTACCCAGACCACCTTTAATACAATAAAAGACTGGCTTTCTGAACATCGTCTGATCCTAAATCCCAAAAAAAAACTAAAATGCTGTTATTTTCACCAACACGTAGGTCTACCGCTTTCACCTTTACCATAAAATCAAATGATGGCACAATAATCTCCCCTGACCCCTCTACAAAACTATTAGGTGTCATCATAGACAATAATCTAAAATTTGACCTACATGTTAACCAAACTATCAAAACCATCAATAAAAAACTAGGGTCACTACAGAATAAAAGCCTTCCTAACCCCTCCAGCTAAAATTGCCATAGCTCGCTCTCACCTTCTTTAAACCCTTCTGTATGCATCCCCTCTACTCTCGAATTTAAACAAGACTGTCCTTAACAAACTCTCAATTTGCTACAACCACATTGCCAGGTTTGCCACTGGGCTGCCTTTTAGGACACATCATTGCATCAATCTAAATCAGCTTGGGTGGCTTGAACTACCCAGCCTAATCCAGTATAACCAACTGATTATGGCCTATAAAATCCTCTATAATCTGGACAATACTCCTGCACTTAAAAATATTATCATCCCCTATAACAATCCTAGACCACTTCGATCCTCTAACAAACTACTAATTCAGACTAGCAAAATTAATAATATAGCCGGTGATTCTCTCTTTGCAAACTCTGTAAGTAGATCCTGGAACTCTCTTCCAGCTGATATTACCTTACTTTCTACCTTAGGTCAATTTAAAACTAGACTCAAACAACATTTGTCACTTAACTGGCTATGTCAATGTATCAAGCCTGGCTAACTCTCTCTAGAATGTGTAAAAATCTGTTAACCAGTTTACTGTGTGATTTAATTTAATCCTGACTTGCGCTCAGGATTAACTGTAACCTGTGGTTCTTGTTTAACTTGCTTACTTATGAAATCTCTGTAAATAGTCTGTTTGTAATATGTAATGCTGGTATTATGTAATGCTGTATCTGCTTACCCTTGGAGCTATTCTCCCCGGGCCTCCGCTGAAAATGGACATGCATCCAGTCGAACTATCCCGGTCAACAAATGTAAAATAAAATAAATTTAAAAAAATGAATAGAGTTTAGACTGGTTTAAAAAATATGGCAATAAACCTTTGGTCCAGGTTAAAAATGTTAGGTATTTTTTAGTTCCTGCTGTATTATTTACAAATTTAAAAATAATGTAGCTACTTACAGGAAAGTGTAGTAGATTATAGCCTACCTGACTTTTTAAACCTAAACACGCATAAAATAATACTTGTTAGCTCTCCTTTTGATGGTAGGTGGTATGAAACCACAGGAGTGTGGGACAGTGGGTAACCTTATAATTTCTGATTCACTTTGTAACCTGTTGATATTGTGAACAACTAATATCAGAAATGCTTAAAAAGTCATAGAATGAGGAAGGTTTACCTATCTTCGATTAAACAAGTTTTGTACATGGAAATGCAATTGACTTTTTAACATGAAATTAAACCATAAATTAATAGGTCTACATTTAGGGTCAGGGACCATGTGACTGCCCAGCTGCAAAGTAAGTATCAGCTGTTTCCATTGCCTGCTTGTTGCTACTCCTCCTGTCATGATAGATGTAATCTAAACTCGATTGACTTTACTCCATGGCTAATTGATTGGGTGATTTAACAAAGTAAAACAAAATTCAGGCTAGTAAAGAATATTTTAAGGAAGTTTACTATTGCCAAGAAAAGATTTTTCATAGATCACGTTTTAGCCAATTCTAAATTATTTACTTGACTGAGGACACATTGGCATAATGACTAAAATCCTCTCTTCACAGACACAAGATCCAGGGTTAGATCCTGACCACTGCTTACTCTCTGTGTGGTGTGTGCATGTTCTATCTGTGCCTATGAGGGGTTCCTCAAATATCCAAAAGCATACGAAGTTCAAACCCAGTCTACCCAGTTGAACTTTAGAGGTCTGCCAACAGAATGCACCAAAAATGAATGGATTTGTGGAAAGTAGCACAGACTCTAAATGGTGGCCATCACCCCAAGTAAAAAGTGAGAAAAAGGGTGTTGATTAAGACCTTTTAACAAGATCTCTTTTTATATGTCGCAACAAGGTATATACTGCTATTAGTAAATAAATTCTCATGATATACTCAGTCCAAAAACTTTACACAATCAAGCATCCTAATAAAAAGTTAAAATGAGGATCAGTTCAAATACTAAAGCTTTTGTTTTATCAGTGTTGGTCTTATAACCCATGATTTTATATTTGCTTTTAATAATTTACTAATTTCAACAACAGTACATAATAACAACCCACATCATTTACATTACCAGTTGCATATGTCAGCCTGACATAACATTGCTAATTCTAGTATACAATGAGTCTAGTTAAAGAAGCTAATTAAACGTCAGTGCCAGTCTTCAAGTAATCTATGCCTTCTCATACTGTCTTCTATATGTGCAATACTCCGAACTCTTACCACAAAATCATATTTCTACTTTAAGGATGGGTGGAGGTAAATGGAAGAAAGCACCCCAGTTTAGTTTTTATGGACTTCCATACTAGTTTTCAGTTGCATTTCCTCTACAGCTACTCATATTACCTAATAAAAAGTTAAAATGAGGATCAGTTCAAATACTAAAGCTTTTGTTTTATCAGTGTTGGTCTTATAACCCATGATTTTATATTTGCTTTTAATAATTTACTAATTTCAACAACAGTACATAATAACAACCCACATCATTTACATTACCAGTTGCATATGTCAGCCTGACATAACATTGCTAATTCTAGTATACAAAATCATATTTCTACTTTAAGGATGGGTGGAGGTAAATGGAAGAAAGCACCCCAGTTTAGTTTTTATGGACTTCCATACTAGTTTTCAGTTGCATTTCCTCTACAGCTACTCATATCTAACCATCACTGTCTAGGTATTGCATTCAAGGTAGCCATTTATTAAGACATTTCTGCATCCCTTCATAACCAACAATTTTCCCTTGTTCTTCCATTAACTATTCTAATATCTTTTTGAGTTGTTATAATTTGGTCACATCTTGTGATTTCAATCAATGCAATACAACATTTTTGGCTAATAATACCATATTTCATAAAAGTGAAGCACCATAAACAGGTAACTTCTGTTCCTCCCAGATTACCAAGAAAAAACATTTAACTGTTGAAACTCTAACCTCAATGCATCATTTAAAAGGTCCTGGTGATTCTAAAGGAAATCTTGAAGTACAGGGCATATAAATGGCATGATTGATTAAGTGATTGATTATTTAATTGTATATGGGTTTTGATTGGAAGTTTTGCCAATTTTGGAATATTTATAAGTGAGTATGGACGTATGTAACTTAGTTCTGATGAAGTCCCAGTATTTCAGGGACGGACATGCTTAACATTCATAAATAAATCTCAAATATTAATTTGGAGTTGCTTGTTTCTGTAGCTGATGTTTGCCAGGTTTGTTCTGCAATTATTATTGGTTTCAGTTTTCTTGGCAGATACGTTGGTGGACATGAACAAAAACATGTTACCATCCACAATTAAACACATTAAATGTCTTCAACAAGCATTTTTGCTAGTCGTGATGGTGTATAAAAGTACTTGTGGAGAGAATTTCAGATGTAAATTCTGAAGTTTCAAGCTGTCCTTAAAATAGTATAAACCTGTCTCTAGAGTTGTGGTTCTGTTGTCCTGCCGAAAAACTTCTTCTGTGCCCCCAGCACTAGAGACTTATTAATAATACTGTTCTACATGTCATAGAAGGTATTCATTTATCCACTGACTGCCCCTTTATTATCTTATCTTATGTAAGCATGTTCTTTTCACCTTCTCTACTCCATTTTTGTACCTCATATCCCTCACACGCACGTGCGCGCATGCACACACACACACACACACACACACACACACACATACAGACACACGCACACGCGCGCACACACACACACGCACACACACACACACACACACACACACACACACACACACACAAACACACAAAAGTAATAATCTAGCTGAGTTCCTTGGGTAACACAAAATCTCCTTTGTAACCCTACCACCCAGGAGCATCTGATCCCAATGATGTGGCCCTCTGCCACCTATTTTCCATCACCTGAATATCAGTCCACAATTTCTGCCTTTTCTTGTTTGTCCTGTTTGTAAAATATCTAGAACCCCACACCTCTAATGCTTCATTGGTGAATAACTTTAAAACTCCCATTGAAAGTTTCACACACTGGTTATCCTATTCTCCAATATGTGTCCCCAAAAAGCAGTAACTATGAAAACCTCTCTTACAACATATCTTTCCATCTAGCTTTATAGCAACAAACCTGACATTTTAACTAGGTAACTGCATGAACAGCCTTTATAGTGGGACTGCCAATCCTCAGTTTTGTAAGCAACAGACCTCTGTTCTGTGCCACCCTTAGCCTTATTTATTTTATTTATTTATCCCACAATAAAGAAAATTACATCATCCAACTTTTCAGAGTCATCATAAAACTTTTCTTGGGGGAATCAAACCACCTCACCAAGATACAACAGCTGTGGTAAAACATACCATTTCAGGACTTGGACTCAGCGATCCAGTTAAAGAATTAGGGTTTTCTATCTCTGAAAATTATTCCTTATTTCACTAAATGCAAGCACTCTGCCAAACCTTCCAAAGATGTTGATAACCAGACACCTAGATATCTGAACTTCTGATGGCCCTACAACTTAGGGTACTGATTTAACATGCTCTGACTCCTGTAGCCAATATCTTCCTAAAATACTGCAGGGCCTCAAAAAAGTAAGGGATATAGTTTTGCAGATTTCCAAGAGTCAGTAAGATACCATTATCAGTGCTATATTGAGTTTATTGAGTTAGGATATTCGCCAGTCATACCTCTGGATAGCTGAATTTTTTATGTAATAGTTAATGGCTCCAAATCCATTGTGAATAAGAGTGTTGGCAAAGGACAGCCCTGCCTAGCTCCTCTTGATAACTCAGATTCTTCAGACGTCTGGGCCAACATCTTCTCCATGCAACCGAGTCTCGCTAAATCTTTACCAGCTTGACTACAGACATCTGTGGGAACTTTATTGTAACAGTAGAATAAAAAAAGTTATCCCTATCAACACTATCAAGTGAATAGCCACTGTAATTTCCCTAATTTGGGGATCCCGGAGGATCATTTTTCAAGAGAGACGTAACCACACCCTTATACCTAGCACTAATCAGACAAGTTACTGAGTACAACAGCCCCTTCAGGATATAGCTCATTAAACATATCAAACAATTGAAAAGACCCCCCCCCAAAGATTCTTAATGAAAAAGCTCACAGGTCTAAATTCCATGAGATATCAAGAAAGGCTGGCAGTTCTTTCTCTTTATTTTGCATCGTATAGGCTTTGAGGGGAAAACTCTGTCTTGCTTACTGCATCATTAGAGACCAGGTTGTCCTAGATCTCCTGTATCTTTGCAAGTCCAATAGTTCCACCACTACTAGAATCAGTGACCTAAATTTTACCAACAGATAAATAAAACACATTGGAGGGAAAAGTTTATAACCCAGTTCTTCTGAAGCTTCAGGAATAAACTCCATCTGCATGTTAAGGAGTACAACTCACCATCTTCCTTTAAATATAAACTGGATGACTGGATATGTATCCATGTTTTTTTTATGTGATTAACTGGTACAGTCCTCTTGAAGAAAGGAGGTGCAGCCTAAGGGAGTGCAGTTGCAGGCGTAAATGATAACGAAACTCAGTGGCCTTGGACTAACTATGAAGTTGTAATCTATGGCATTTATGACAATATATTTCTTTTAAGACATTTGTTTTTTTTTTTAATTTAGCCTTTCATCTACATAACATTGCAGTTCTTTTTTAACTTCATTCAGTTTTAGTTGCTCATGCAATACCAACTTTAAGAAGCATGGACATGAAAGTACCTAAGGCTGTTATTCAGTCTTTTAAACCAGTTACAGTCTTTAATCTGATGTGCTTTCATGTGCATAAACTATTATTTTTTGCTGCGTGTTTTGCACTTCTCCCAAATTGACCAAGCTGAGATTTTAAAATATCCTTTATCCAATTATTAAACTACATGATTGATACTGAGTAGGCAGAAAATGTTCAGTTTCTTACATCATCTTCCTTGCCTGCTACCTGGTCTGAAAACCGTACTGACCCAACTTCAAAGCTCTCAACTCAATAAAATATAAAAAGAAATATGTTATCTAACAAACCAAAACAAAACAAAAACTACCACAGGGAACCAGAAGGAGAGCTCAAACAGTCACCAGCAACAAACCCAAAAGAAATACGTGGAAGTATTTAACGTATCCAAAGTTTATTAAAACCAAGCAACGTTTTTGTCGCTCTACTCCAGCAACTTCATCAGAATAAAATACACAACACAGGTGTACTCCCTTTTAAAATTTCATACAGTAGGCGCCAAAGGGTACTGACCTATCAGCGCTATGTCTTATGAATATTTAATCAAATAAGACGTCACAAATAAAAACGTTTAAATACTCTTTTTAAAAACATTTTCTAAATACTCTTTTAAGGAACACAAAGCACAGGACATATCATATGTAGCACGCAATTATAGTTCAAGAGACCCCAAACCATTATACAGCTGTAATACCACAATATTCCGAATGTTAACACTGTGTCTATTGAAACTATGTCTGTATGTGTAATATATAGTAAATAACAAATAGACATAGCAAACTAAAAAAACAGAAGTAAACAAAAATCAAAATCTCAGTTGCCTAAAATGTGTTAGTAAGGCACAAATACACTATAACCAAGATACACTATTGTTTATCTCAAACAACTTTTTAGTTTAAGAAGACAAGCAATATTGCAATTATCTTTTAAACCTGGATGTGAAAAAGCATTTAATAATAACTGCCATTCCAGTTCACGACATTCTAACATGAGGGAAGTAGGACCCCCTCTTATGTTATGAACTACATTATCAATAGCTGCAAATTGAAAAGAATGGCCCGATTTTAAGCTAATGCGTTTAGCTAAAGTGTTGTCAGCTTTATATATATATATATATATATATATATATATATATATATATATATATATATATATATATATATATGTGACTGTAAATATACATATGTATATAGCTAGGATATGATACAGCAGTTACGAGTAACATATGTTCACAGGCTGTGCATATGCGGGTGAGGGGTCCAATAAACAAATGTGTAACACATAGCATCAACCCCCCCCCCCCCACCAGCTAGGCCGGTGAGACATACAGACACACAATAAAGGTAAACACACCACTGCTTCCCAGACCACTGGCAGCATACTACAAGTGGAAGAGACCTGCCAGATTTAATCTTGAAACATAGACATTGATGTCCCTTTTGGGACACCAAAAATTAATGATTGGAGGCAGTCCTGGTAATGACTTATCAAACCAGGCTGTAGATGTATATGGACCAGTAGGCTGTGCAAGCCTGATAACCCATAGGTCTACACAACATATGACATGTGTCCCAAAACAGGGAGAGTGGGCAGTGTGTAGTGGTGTGTTTATACCCCACCTGTACCCACAGTAAGGATGAGTGCTGTAGAGGCGTGCCAGGTGAGGGAACTATGGGTATTCAATTATGAGCCTAGGCGTGCAGGTGTTGGCTGGCGCAGTCATATTAGGACCACCCCTCTCAACCCCTAAGAGCACATCCACTGGACAGAACATAAACCATTGGGGGAACAAATAGGGACCATACCTCTGAACTGTCCCTGATTTCCAGGGACGTCCCTGATTTCGACTCAGTTTCTAACTGTCCCACTTAATCCCTCCTAACACTAGTGACTTTTGAAGGAAAGGTGGTGAATTACACGTAATGAATAACAACAACAATTAAGAGTTATAAACATCATTTACCTCAGAAAATGTGTATGAATTCATATGCTCTGAGTCTGTCAATGTGTCAGGTTAATAGCACCAATAATTTAAATGTGTCCCTGGTGTTGTTATGCCGTGTCCCTGATTCAGTTTGTATTTTTCCCCAGTCGTATGAGAGGTCTGATAGGGACAGAAAGCACATATTCTACTGACAACCTTATAAAGATGATAGAATATTAGGTATGCAGTAGCATGACTCGGCTGAAGGATGTTGGTTCCAAAACCCAATTACTTGTTTGTATTGAAGAGTGTCAGTTCCCATGTATTATCCATATGGGCGCAGATTGTAAAAGGAACACACCAATAATATGAATCAAACTCTGGACAGGCCACGGTTTCCGTACAGTCGAACTGCATGCTGTCACCTAATGGGCAGCCATTCCCGATACTGTAGGCATGTAATCCAATGTAATAGGCATCACAAGGTAATATCATAGTCCTCACTCCCACCCAGGGGTGTGAGTGTCAGATGCAAACACCAAATGCAGTGCATTTGCAAGTGCGGGAGCAAGCGGGTGTAAGCCTGTTTGGCCACCAGTATGCGAGTATTACACTGGTAAAGCAATGTAGAGGCTAACTGAGTGTAAGAAACTGTAACCAGAGGTTAGCATTGCTTAGCACCGCACAAACCCATGCACACCTGCTCACAACTGCTTTAATATGCCTTAATCACTCTGTATCCAATGGCCTTGTTCTGCCCAGCAACAAAATAAACAGCCTCTGCAAGGCTCGAAACCAGGACCCTGCACACACAGCTATTGTGATTTACCACTAAGCCATGGCAGATATACAGACATCGGACCTTATCACAAACATATCATCCAGTGCAGTCATTCAACAGTATAGGAAATGTATTTTATCATGTAGATGTATGTGTAAGTGTTTATGTCCAGCATATAGATACATACATATATATAGATATATCAGGAACATCCCATGTGACAACAAAGCATTACATCATCATCATCATCTTCTTTCGGCTGCTCCTGTTAGGGGTCGCCACAGCGGATCACCTGTTTCCATTTCTTCCTGTCCTCTGCATCTTGCTCTGTCACACCAACCACCTTCATGTCCTCTCTCACCACATCCATAAACCTTATCTTAGGCCTTCCTCTTTTCCTGTTACCTGGTAGCTTCATCCTTAGCATCTTTTTCCCAATATACTCAGCATCCCTCCTCAGCACATGTCCAAACCAACGTAATCTTGCCTCTCTGGCTTTGACTGCAAACCTTCCAACTTGGGCTGACCCTCTAATATACTTATTCCTAATCCTGTCCACCCTCGTCACACCCAGTGCAAATCTTAACATCTTTAACTCTACCACATCCAGCTCAAACTCCTGCCTTTTTGTCAATGCCACTGTCTCCAACCCATATAACATAGCTGGTCTCACTACCCTCTTGTAGACCTTCCCTTTCACTCTTACAGGTACTCGTCTGTCACAAATCACTCCTGACACTCTTCTCCACCCACTCCATCCTGCCTGTACTCTCTTCTTCACCTCTCTTCCACACTCACCATTACTCTGAACTACTGATCCCAAGTATTTAAACTCATCCACCTTCATCACCTCTTTTCCTTGCATCCTCACTATTCCTCTATCCTCCCTCTCATTCACACACATATATTCTGTCTTAGTCCTGTTGACCTTCATTCCTCTTTTCTCTAGAGCATATCTCCATCTCTTCAGGGTCTCCTCCACCTGTTCCCTACTCTCACTATAGATCACAATGTCATCTGCAAACATCATGGTCCACGGGGACTCCTGTCTGATCTCGTCTGTCAACCTGTCCATCACCACTGCAAATAAGAAAGGGCTGATCCTTGATGTAAGCCCACCTCCACCTTAAATGCATCCATCACTCTCACAGCAGACCTCACCGCTGTCACACTACCCTTGTACATATCCTGTACCACTCTTACATACTTCTCTGACACTCCTGACTTCCTCATACAATACCACAACTCCTCTCTAGGCACCCTGTCATATGCTTTCTCTAAGTCTACAAAAACACAATGCAACTCCTTCTGACATTCTCTGTACTTCTCCATCAACACTCTCAGAGCAAACATTGCATCTGTAGTGCTCTTTCCCAGCATGAAACCATACTGCTAATCACTAACGCTATCTCAAAACAAAACACGCACAACACATAACCCACAAAGTCAGTGTGCCAAGCAGCCACAGCCCTTAAGGCTGAATAACACACCTGATACTCTTGTAATAGGTGACTCTATTGTCAGACACACTGACATCCCGCTCACCAGGCTGAATAAAGAGAGGGTCACGGTGAGCTGCCTGTCGGGTGCTAGGATCCGCCATATAATGCAAGCACTCAGGTCACTCCAAAGCAAATACAAATATGACTCAGTCATTGTACATGCTGGTGTGAATGACCTGAGACGTACCTCCCTGGACTACATGAAAATAGACATAGAGGAGCTCTCTGATCATGTAGCCCAGGCTGGTATGACCCTGACCTTGAGCAGCATCTTACCCTCACCTAGAATGATGCCACAGTACAAAGACAAAATGATCAATTTTAACAATTGGCTAAAATTTTGGTGTCATTCAAAGGGGATCCAGCGTCTGTCAGCCTGGGATGACATGCTCGACAAGCCACGTTGCTTCGCTAGGGACGGCTTGCACCTGTCACCACTGGGCTTTTGGATATTGGCAAAGGCTCTTGCCACCCCCATAGTGCCTTTTTTAGGCAAGGCTCAAAAGTCAAACCCACCCCCATAGACAGCACAAGGAGCAAGAAACTAAGGGTAATGCTGCTAAACGCCAGAAGTCTTAACCTCAAGATGCACGCACTCGAAGCTCTCCTCAGTATGGAGAACATCGATATCTGTGCAGTGACAGAAACCTGGTTCAAGGCTCCAGAGAGCACCCCAGCACTACCAGGCTATACCTCATATCATGCTTTTTGGCTCCAAAACCCGGAACGAACCACAAAAGGAGGTGGAGTTTCCATATTTATCAAGGATATCCACACCTCCAGGTTAGTGGCATTGCACGAAGTATCGGAGACCATCCATGTGCAACTAACAGTGGGTAAGACTGCTTTTCAGTTTATAGCATCCTACAGACCACCCTCTCAAAGTCAGGAATCCTACTCGGCTTTCCTGAAAACATTGGAGAACATGAAGATCTCTCCGAACACCATTATATTGGGTGACTTCAACTACCCAAACATTGACTGGGAGCACTACTCAAGCCCCAGCACCTTAGCCCAAAGGTTCCTGGAAATTATAAACTCAAATGCTATGGAACAACTAGTCACCACTCCCACAAGAGGGGACAACATACTAGACCTGATAATTACCAACATGGGGACTCTATGCTCCACACCAGAAGTATATCCCTCATTGGTAAGATCATACCATAAATTAATTTCACTGGATGTCCACATCCCGACCCCACCCCCAGCCCAGAAAACCACAGTGAAAAACTTCTCAAAAGCTAACTTCTCACTTCTCAAAACCGAAGTGGAATCCTTCAAGGCCCCATGGCCAGTGGAAACTACGGCCCAAACTGCAGAATCCTATATAAACGCATTCTACAGACATCTCCAGGAATGCATGGATCATGCTATCCCAAACAAAACCAAGACCCAATCATCCAAAGGCAGGCGTCCAGTCTGGTGGACCCCTGCCATAAATAAACTGTACAACAGAAGGAGGAAGCTATTACATGATAGAGCAAAATCCCTAACAGGGAAGGCATCTCTGATCAGTACTAGCAAAAAATTACGATCCCTCATAAAATCCTCCAAGGCCAGCTTCAAAAGAAAAATTGCACCGGACACCAAAGACAATCATAAGGCTTTTTTCAGTTATGTTAGAAACCTGGGATGCAACTCCCAGACTTGTTCTGAGTTGATTCTAAATGACAAAAAATACACTGAACCCACAGACATCGCCAATATCCTGGCAGACAGGTTCAGTGCAAACTTCTCCACCCCCTCCCCCTCAAAAGAGCAAGTATCTATCCCGGCAGAGGGCTGCCTCCCAAACATCTCTGATGCACAGGTGAAGGCTGCCCTCTCCAAAGCAAAAAACACTGCTTCCATGGGAACAGATGGCGTCCCAGGTTGTGTCCTACATGAACTCCAAGAGGAACTAATCCCTCAAATAAAACAGCTATACAATCTCAACCTCACTACAGGATATGTGCCCACAGAATGGCGTACAGCAACAGTGGTCCCACTCCACAAAGGTGGAGTCTCTACGGACCCTGGAAACTATCGCCCCATAAGCCTGACTAGCTTAGTCTGCAAGGCTATGGAGAGGATCATCATGGAGCTCATAAACAAAGACATTGGGGACCTACAGACACTAGATCCTATCCAGTTCGGCTTTGTCAAGGGCAGATCCTGCCTTTTGAACCTGGTTGACTTCTTCGAAACAGTCACCAAAGCCATAGATGAAGGAAAGGTAGTCCACACAGCCTGTCTGGACCTTGCAAAGGCATTTGACACAATACCCCACTCGGGCATCATAGATAAGCTATCCAGCTTAAATATAACCCCCTATGTCACAAGATGGGTCGCAAACTGGCTCAAAGACAGAACCCACAGAGTGAGAGTTGCTGGAGCCATGTCAGACTCAAAACCGGTCACAAGTGGCATCCCACAGGGTTCTGTCCTGGGACCACTCTTGTTCGGTATATACTTTTACAAGGTACAGGCAAACGTGGGAGGACTATGGCTCACCAAGTTCACAGACGACTGCAAACTGGGCGCCATAATCAACTCTCCAGCTGACACAAACATCCTTCAAAAAGGTCTCACAGAGACAGATAACTGGTGCCAGCGCCATGGTTTAAAGCTAAATGCCAAAAAATGTATAGTCATACCCTTTGGCAAAAACAATGTGCCCACAAATTACCACATAGGCGGAAACCCATTAAGTACAGAGAAATTTATTAGGGACCTGGGGACCCAAGTTGATAGCAATCTCTCCTTTGAAAACCACATTGCCAAAGTGGTTAGAAAGACCTTCTACATAGCCCACCTCATCACGAAGGGTTTCACATCTAGATCAAGAGAGGTAATCATGCCCTTTATTCATCCCTCATCAGGCCCATCATAGAATACAATGCCCCTTTGGGATGTACCTTACCCGACACCTGCAGCAATTAGAAAGACCCCAAAAGTATCTCACCAAGAGGATCAAGGGTCTCAAACAGATGCCATATGCTGCTCGGTTAAAAAAACTCCAGCTCTACTCAGTTGCATACCGCCTACTTCGAGGCGATCTATGCCCGACATACAAAGCTATGTCAAATCCAGAATTAATGGACATGCTCCACCTCAGTAAATTTAAATCCCTTAGAGCCACACGCTCGAGGGACTTGAACCTCAGCACAGAAATAAATAGAACTTGCTGGAGGGACAGGTTCATAACCCAGAGGCTCCCTTTGCTCTGGAATAGAATTCCAGTTCATGTGAGGCAGAGCACCTCAATGAATCTCTTCAAGAAGAATCTCGACAGGTGAATGGGGGATCGTAGGTTTGTCCCAGGGATTACTCCCGTGTCACTATTAGACAGAGGCACAGTAAACTAAATCTTAAAAAGGGCACAGTATACTCAAATCAAGGGGTGGCGTAAGCCATACAGAATCGGGATAGGCTTATAATTGCCCCAGGGCAGATAGCTTAGTATGAACCTATGAACCTATGAACCTATAATCCTCACCTCCCTTCTTAACCTAGCTTCCACTACTCTTTCCCATAAAGTCATGCTGTGACTGATGAATTTAATCCCTCTGTAGTTACTACAGCTCTGCACATCACCCTTATTCTTAAAAATCGGTACCAAAACACTTTTTCTCCATTCCTCAGGCATCCTCTCACTTTTCAAGATTTCATTAAAGAATCTGGTTAAAAACTCCACTGCCATTTCACCTAAACACCTCCATGCTTCCACAGGTATGTCATCTGGGCCAACAGCCTTTCCATTCTTCATCCTCTTCATAGCTATCCTTACTTCCTCCTTGCTAATCCATTGTACTTCATGATTCACTACAAAGCATTACAAGGGAATGAAAAGGGAAACACCAGCAATGCCTGTATTATGTAGTGGTGTTGTCCTATGTAATATCAAGACTCCCTCAGACAGACATGTGTCGTTCATGCACGCAAACATTTGTACATTGGCCATATACATCACTCTGTGCATGTTATTTACATTAACACAACAGTTCCTGTCCAATCATTATGTGAGAACAGTACTCTTGCAAGGTGCTGTGTGCAACATCATCATCATGATAAAGGTAAATGGGGCAACCATAGAGGGACCGATAGTGCTGTGTGTACAATGGGGTCATCCGCATCACGTGTACCTGGAACATTTAGGAGTCATGTGCATACTAGTATTGTGTGCCTGGGAGACAAGGGTGAGGACAACTGGAGTATGTTGTGATGCATATTAAAAGGGCTACATGTGTCCAGTGGACACGTGTGTGAAATGGACAGCTATGTATGGGGCAAATGTTGTTCTAGGAACCGATTGGCCTTTTGATTCCATAGGGTGAGAGTGGGATGTGGGGGAAGGAGAGTAGGTATGCTCGTGGAGGAGAGGTAGGGTAGGATGACAGACAAGACAGCATACAGGGTTGGTATATGACACATGTGGGGGGATACACCTCGGATGGGGAGGGGTGTTCGGCAATCAAAAGCCCATGAGCCCCAGAAGGAAACAGTGGAATGGAGGTCCCCAGCCATGGGCAGCCACCACTGCACCAAAACAGCTGCAAAGGTGGCAGTGCTGGGGGCTGTCTAAGGGGGGCAGCCTCACCCTGCAAATGTGACACTCTGCATTTGAGCTGGCATATCTGGCCTCAAAACCCCTTATTGAGCTCCCTACGCACCACATCCGGGACTGTACGACAGTGGACATGTTCCTGTCTGGACCTGGTCCCAGGGGGACAAGCCCCATCCTCAGTGGCGGTACCACCAGAAGGTGGTGCAGAGCCAACAGAGTTGGAGGTCCAAGGCTGGGTCCCAGATGTGCTGGTGCCCGGTACCATGGCCAGCTGAAGTGGGACAGGAGGTTCTGCCAGGACCTCCAAACCCATACAGCCTATGGTGTTGCAGTTTAAACACAGATATGGCTTAGTAATAGTCAACAGCATTCGGGATTACTTATAACAGCATGCATAGATATGACCATCAACCCAACACAACAGATGGTATACATTTGCAGAGGGAGCACAACACATGCATATATACTACATAACATCTGTACAAAGTGTAGAAGACTTGTGACTGCAGCTATGAAGAGTGTCCCATTATTGGCATGTCACTGAGAACCCCAGACAGTATCTGTCATACCACTGTTTCATGTGACATATGTCTAGTCAGGGATGCGATGGCAGTAACTCATCACTATCACCATGTACTGGCTGCAATCCTCACACTATGCTCCTGCTGTTCACAGACGTGTGTTCAGTGAGTAACACAGGAAACAAATGGTTCCACACACTGACCAGTCCACAGATGGCCCTACAGATGGGGGTCCCTCACAAACAGAGCACTGCCTTGTCAGTTTTAAAACATGCAGAATAGCCATTACCACACACAACTTGTTAAACAGGCAGTAGTCTCAGTGAAGCATAGCTACACTTACATTCTGTAGTCATGTCTGGCACATCACCCTCCTGTCTTTAGGCTATTTCCCACTGTGTATGTTGTTTGAGGAACATCCAGATATCATCTGTGATGTCGTTTACCAAACACCAGTTCCAGGTACTACTCACAGCGACTGTCATGGGCAAACACCAACATGATGTTCCTAGATATTGTACTGTGTTTTTCATGCGAATGGCTATGGGAACATCATCACAGCTGTTCCACATGCAATCAGCTAGAGGAGGACTGCAATAGGTGCAGAGGCCATCACATGATCATGACCATCACTTACAATATACAAGCTGCTGCTGAGCAGGTGTACACCTCCACATCCACCAGATAGTGTGTGGGAGGGACAGACAGAGGCAATGTACATCACAGAAGGCTTGGAGACTAACATCTAAGCATCATCTGTCACACACCTACTATTACAGGGGTTCAAACCCCTGACTGACTAGTCATTACTATTACAAGTGCATACCATTACTCCATGTGCCACAAAGCTGACATGTTGGTGTGCTGTAAGAACATATATGTGTGTTGGTGAGTGACATCTGCAACAGGGATATAGTAGACATACATTAGGTGTAGCACACATGGCTGTCCACATGAATGGATGCCATTGTCAACACAACCACACTCTCTAATGGACTCACACTGACACTCTTTGCCAGGCCCACAAATACGCTCCCAAACTACTTTAGTTTGCCACACTGCAGTAATGCACAGGTACTACATGCACCACAGGGGATATCCGGAGGTTCTATGGGCTAGAGCATGTGAACATGTTTGACATCTGTCAGTATGCCAGTGGGGGTTATACTGGGAGTGACTGTGGTTGGGAGCATCATACCCCACATGCAGACACAAGGTGCCAGTACTGATATGCATGTGTGCATTGATTCATGTGTGTGTAGTGGTTGGCTGTGCAAGATGGCTGTACAAGGCTGGGTGAGGGGTAATCCTTGGCATCATGCCACCTGACAATGGTGTGCAGTGTGGTACAGGGGTGTAGTGTCTGCAATGTCCCACACAGATGGGTATTGTATGAACTGTCCTGACATCCTGGTTACCATTGTGTATGGCCATAGCTTTGCAACGCATGCCATGTTTGTGTTTGATAGTCCTTGACATGGACATTGCCTGGGATGTGCATGTCCCACAATAATGTACAGTGACATGTACAGGTGTACCTAGTTTGGCTGGCACATGTTGTGTACACAGACTGTTATCCTCCGATATGCCAATACTGGCCTGGTGTGGCAGGACCTGCTTATAGTCAGTAGGTTGACCCTGCACCTGCATTGATAGCATGATACAGGTATTCCCTGGTGTCAGTGGCATCGTTCCATACAGGGCACATGTGTAAGGCATTGTATGGCCTCTGTGGATCACATTTGATGGCACCACATATGTTGCAGGCATCCAGTGGGGAACATAGTGAAGGTACATTGTCTGCAATTATGTGCCTATTGCACTGCTGTACAGGGGTGTCATGCCCTCTGCAGCCCACTGCAATCACACCATGCCTACTATCTGCTATCAGTGTGCAGGGTACTAGCAACATAGCGGGATATTCTAGGCAAGTGTATTTGTGTATGACACATGGGTTCAGGATGTATTCCGGGTAATAGTAGGGTTGCATACTTTGTTCACCAGGCCTTTTGCCAGATGTAGAGGTATGGCTTGCCAACACAGTCCCTTGGCTGACTGACATCTGTACTCCTCGTGAGGTGGATATTGTGACATATAAGATGGACACCATATAGGAAAATTACAAAACCCACTCCACAACATGTCCGGTGGTTAGACACTCACAGCCACCTCCACACAGGCTCTGACAGTCAAACACACACACACACACACCTGCCATGTCCTGGAATAGAACCCCCTACCTAACTAGTGTATCACACTACAGCATTATGCAGTTAAAGCATGCGCTACAGAGATTACTGGGTCACAGCACTCCCAGAGGTGTATGTCTAGGTGGGTGACATCAGCAGGATTGCCAAAGGTGGTCATGTGAATTGTAAAGAGTGTGCATACTCTAAAAGGCATTGTTATTTTCTCACACACACAGTTGGCCTCTCTTGGAATGGAACCCCTACCTAACTCGTTATTCACATTACAGCAATACGCAGTTACAGCATGCACTACAGAGAATACTGAGTTACAGCAGTCCTAGAGGTGTATTTCTAAGTGGATGACATCAGCAGGATTGCCAAAGGTGGTCATGTGGGTTGTAAAGAGTGTGCATACTCTAAAAGCATAATTTCTTTCACAGGCAGGCAGGCAGATACACACACACACACTTGACCGGTTTGGGATTAGAACACCTACCAAACTAGTTTAACACACTACAGCATTACGCAGTTACAGCACATGCCATGGAGATGACTGGGTTACAGCAGTCCCGGAGGTGTATTTGTAAGTAGGTGACATCAGCGGGATTGTCAAAGAAGGGCATTCCAAGTGTACTGCGGGTTGTACATCTGTTACTTGTGTGTACCCGCTGCTTACTGTCACGAAAACACATTTACACCTGCTAATAACTGCCTTATGCAGTCCTAATTGACAGTATCAACAAGGCTTGGAGGTCTTGAACCCTGGACCATGCACACTGAGGTCACTGAACGCACCACTAAGCCATCTGGGATGTATATATATTGCATGGAGTCTATAATGCACATCCTACTGCAGGTATTCTACAGTACTGAAAACAAATGGGCAGTCACTTTTTGTATATATGTACAGTACCCTTGAATGTACTGTACTCTGTGAAACAACAAAGACAAGTCTACATCTGTACAACTGTCATAACTATATATATATATATATATATATATATATATATATATATATATATATATGCACCTACGGGATGTGTACACACACACACACACACACACACACACACACATATATATATATATATATATATATATATATATATATATATATATATATATATATATACACAGACACAGCCATAGCCATCTATATATATATATATATATATATATATATATATATATATATATATATATATATATATATATATATATATATACATACACACACATCTGAACGCCCTTTGTGACACAGAAGGATTCCAAAGGAACTGACGTTTACACAAAACAGAGGCATCTCTTGTGTTATAACATTTAAATCATAAGCAGTTCACCAGAGAAGGGATGGTTGTTGTGTATGTGGAGTTTGAGGTGGGGAATGATGGCTAATGTAATCTATCTTGGGGATTGTGGAGTTAGGGTGGGGGAATGATGGGTATGGACCTACACCCCAGCGACCACTTCTGTGTCACTGCTCGACAGTGGCACAGGAAAATAACATACCCAACTGTAGTCGTGCTTGACTGTGTAATCTTTACCATTCCTAACTATGTAATACTTTGTAGACACCGGTCACCACAGATGGCTACCATGGTGTACTAAACTATATTACACATGTGTATGCCTGGCTACAGTGTAGTCACACACACAAACATGCACACACTTGCCAGTATAGTGCATACATGTCTTGCCTATGTAAAGGTAACTAGTACAGTGGTATGCAGTTGAGGTATGTGCCACAGAACACATACAATTACACTTACTGATTCCACGTCTGAGCTGGGTGACAATCACAGGACTGATTACTTGCAGTGGGGAGGGGGGAAGAGAAAGGTTTAGCGGTTGACAAGGATAAAGGCCAGTGCAAAAGGAGGTATCTCTTTGGAATGCAGTAAAACCTGCTGCCATGACAGGATGCAGACACAAATACACACACACAACCACACTCAGCCATTTGCTGATACACACACTCAGGCATTTGCTGAGACACACACACACACACACACACACACACACACACACACACACACACACACACACACACACACACTCAGCCATTTGCTGACACACACACTCAGACATTTGCTGTCACACATACAAACAGATGTCAGTAGTGGGATCAGAACTCCTGCCTATCTAAAGATCACTATTACAGTACTACACAATTACGAGATGCGCCACAGAGATTACACATTCCTAGGCAATCAGACTGCCCTTCTGCAGTTGAGGACAACAACAGGGAGACTGACAGTCACGTAGTACATAGCTGTAGACCTGTGTGTTTAAAGTAGGTGTCCATTACAACCTTTATGCACAAACAAGACACATCATCCATAGGTAGGCCTGAGAGGTATAGCTGTAGCACAACAGGAACCTGAACTGGAGTATGGCCATCTGCGGAATGGGCAACTACTATCACTATACAGGGTTACAGTGGGCATGCTCATTCACTTAGTAACAAATGGCTTGTTGGATGCACTGACTCAAATTACACAAGGTGGCAGTGGGTACGCTCATACACTTAGTAGCACAGGGCTGTTTGGGATGCACTCTGATTCTAACCACTGAAGGCCACAGTGTGCTTGCTCAAACACTTACATGTACAATACACATTGTAATGGACTCCTATTGTAAACACACATGTTTACAGCTAGGTACATCTTACCTGTCAGTATATATGTACATCATACTGGTTTACTACCTGATACCTGTATGTGGCCTGTAAATGATATATCTGTGTCTGTGCTGTGTGATACACATGCATACATGTACATGAAGTACTGACATATATATGTTATGTATACACATTCATGCATGTGTGGACGTGACAGACAATAGGTTACCTGGGTCGCACAGGCAGATGCTACCTACAGCATGTGTCACACACCTTGCTGCCCTGAAAGGCATAAATTGGTAGCAGGTTATGGACAGTGGCATTATACATGGAACAGTGGCATGTACAAGCATAATGTGTGAGCCACCTTGTGTAATGGTACTGAGGTGCAGGTGTTAAGATGACCTCTCCCGGCTGTGTTAGTAGTTGTCATTATTAGCAGGACTGCTACCCTAACTATAGCTCACATTGGTCATATACACAAGTTCTGCTGCTGTCCGTCACCTTACATGGGGCATTTGCTACCAAGCACATTAATGCCATGCGCAATGATGTCATGGTATGGGTGGCAACTGCTAGACCAAAACAATGAGCCAATGTCCTGCTGTTATTATGAGATTGTCCAGTGTCTGTCATTCTGGGCTGTTATGAACGAACGACGAGCCTTCAACACAGAGCACATGCATCCATGTTACACTTGTGTGTGGATAACACCTAGGTCGCATTTACCCATATAGCCACATTCCAAGGAAAATGTCCTACACACAGAAGTAACACCCTGACACCTACATGACAATTACATTGGATGCTTATGCTAACCAGTACTAGATGTGTGGCTTTGGTAATCCATTTGCTAAATGTAGAACCTACAATGGGGAATACTGACATCTGTGCAGTGAGGAACACCTGGCTGAAGGCTCTGTAGTGCACAATTACACTACCACCATATAACTCAGATCCAGACATGTGGGCCATAACAGTGGTATGGACCATTCCAGGTGGTGGTGTACACATATTCATAAAGGCTACTCACATGTAAAGACCACTACTCCGACATAATGCAGCACAGTCAAGTACAGGTGACAGTGGCAAATGTTGCATTCTAGGTTGTATCCTCATATACATCCACCACCTTGTTCCCAGACTACCAACACACATCTATATGTGGTATGACATAGTATGGTAGACTACCAGATAACCCTTGATTGGTGGACTGTACCTAGGCCTACATCAACTGTGGAAAGTGCCCATGTACAGACACAGCTGCATAATGTGTTATACAATGCAATGATACCACTGTTTGTAACCAGCTCAATTGTACACATACCAGGGTCTCTCGGATGTTGCCAGCATTAACACGGTCGACTGTTGCTGTACACCAGTAAACAACACCCTCATGGGTAGATATGACCTAACCATACCTGCCCTGGATATGTACATCCCACACTCATACAACATAAATTACATTACCATAGCTTTTGTTTACCTTTCTACATACAAGTGGTTACAGTCATTACACACATGCACATGGCAGATAGCATGCTAACAGTACATAAGATTCTATATCTATGTTGACAGAGGTAATATCCCCTCTCTACTGGTCACCCATGACACCTATCATATCATACAACACCCCATGTGGCATGTATGTCTTTAGACATGTCCACCTAATGCAATGCCTACAAACATACCCAAATAACAGGACCATAGGACCTACACAAGTCCTGTATTGACAGACTCAGGGAAATCCAGCTCTGCTCTGTATGTTGCTGAGTAGTCACAGATGATAGGTTCATGACATGTACAGCCATGTGTGGCCAAAGCTCCTCATATACCCCATGTTAACAATTGCAATCCATGCATGCTGAGGGCTGTCTGGACATTCGCTTTAGTACCACAATAGCCAGTACATGCTGGGGTGAGATGTTTACAAGCCACAGAGATCGTACATGCTTTAATGAGTGTACTGCCTAGCTCTAACAGAGCACATTTCTGGCACTCTTCCAGTACACATGAGGTGTGTGTGGAAAATATGATGTGCTCACTGTTGACCATTACAATGCCCTGGCTTCACCAAGGCACTGTCAAGTAACAGTTTGTAGGAGCATGAATAATGCTGTGTGTGTTATGCTGATATGTGCTGTTGTAATATATGTACACTTGGCTACTTGGTGTACAGTAC
>NC_056728.1:875956126-876058559 GCF_019279795.1 Protopterus annectens | reverse complement strand
AAATGTGACTCCTAGGATGCACAATAACTGCCTATCATAAAATTCTGCGTTGTCCCAAGTGTGTCATGGAGGGTCATCCCTTGCCATGGTGTGTGCATGCCCTTTCAGGGGCATGGGCTTTCCACGGGGCTGCTCGGGGCTTTCAACCCGTGCCTGTGGGGCCCTTGGCAATGTGGGCTGTGAGGCTTCCATTTTTGCTGCAGCTGTTTCAGGTTTTTTTTTTTTTTTTTTTTTTTTTTTTTTTTTTTTTTTTTTTTGGGGGGGGGGGGGGGGGGGGGGGGGGGGGGGGGGGGGGGCGGGGCCGGCATTGCACATAACCTGGCAGTTGATGGAGGGGTATCCCTTGAGGTTTATGTAGTGCCTACCCTGCTCACCGGGTGGTGACTTGATGTGTATGTGCGTGCAGTCTTTTGCACCCAGTACCTCCGAGCATTCTGCCACACAGTGGAAGAGACGCGTATTGCTGGTCAACTCCTCCTGCGTTCGGGGGAAGTATATGTGCTCACTGGCAAGTGATAACATGGCATCCAGGAACTGGTGTAGTACCCTGGATGCTGATGCCTGTGAGATACCCATGATATCTCCAGTTGGTCTTTGAAAGGTACCTGTAGCTAGTATTCTCAGGCTTACACATACCTTTGTATCCACTGGGATGGGTTCCCCTCTGTTTGTTCTGGCTCTGAGGCATGGCCGGCACAGCTTCACAAGTTGCTGTAGGGTGTCCCTGTCCACCCTGTAATGCTCTACTATCTTCAGATCATGTAGCCCCTGGTAGGTTACCCTGGGTCTGAACACTCTCCTCCTCCTCTGGTGCCTGCGGTGGTTGTGTGCATCATCCTCCACACCACCTTCAGTCTCCAACACATGCTGGTGGATCAAAGCTATGGCAGCCCCTAACATGTATATAATAAAAGTTCCCTGTCTGTATACACCACTGGTGCAGAGTGTATGGGAATACAGAAATGTGTGTGAGGTGCTTTCACACTTTATAGTATTGTGCTATGGATGCTGCTGATGTAAGTGGGTGTGTATGAGCTATTCCAGCTGCTGCGTGTCTTAATTATGGGTTTTGCAATGAGTACTGCAAGTGTGGGGTCTTTACTGTGGAGATCTACTTGCCTGCCTTGATTAATCTGTTGCCCTTTAATTCACTTTTAGACCTGGATCCCCTCCCATTATCAGGCATGCATCCACCTGCCGTCTTTCTTGTTTTGTACTTTCCCTACCCAGTCATGGCGAAATGTGTCTTGTAGCTGATATACTGCATATCACCTTTGTTCTGCTTTGACACTTTGTTGTTTTCTTTGAGGTATAGTCCCTCCCCTTCCCTGTTCTGCAGGTAGCTGCTTGTAGCATTGTTAGCTGTTGTCAATGGCCCACTGTAGGCTCCAAGGTGTTAATTAGTCATTTGTACTCCAATTTCACTGCTGCAGCATTTCCTTATTTCTTTCCTATATCCTTCCTGTTTCAGCTGCAGTGTGCATTGCACATACCCATTTACCAGGTTTACATGCGTTTTCATCTCCGTTCACATGTATACTCGGTTACCTTGTGTACTCTCAGCTAAGCATAGCTATGGGCAATTCGACACACCCCTATCCTGCAGCTTTACCTAGCTAGGGGCAGACCGGTTTAGCAATGCTTACAGCAATGGTGACACACCCCTCTCTTGATGTCATCTTTATCTCAAGGGCTCACCTCGGTGTTATAATGCTATGCTGTGAGGTGCATCTTACACCAGCGGGGAATCTGCAGTTTACTATTACTCCTCTCATTTGCATGGCATTGCCTACTAATTCCTAGCTATTGCACATAACACTGTCACTGCCCCTTAGCAACCCTTGCACCGTGAGTATGGTGTAGCATGCCTGCCACTGACTATTATGGGGAAATCATGATATGTGTTTCATTGCGGTTTTATTCTATATTTTTATATATTCCTTGTGATCCCCTTTGCGCACCGCTGCCCTGCGCTTCTACGTCGCTGTAGTGCAACTATATATATTAAATGTTAATTTTATATTTTGTACATATTTTTTTATGCCAATGGCTATATATTTAGCCTTTGGCATATATTAACAATATAATACATGCATTTGGTCCGCTGTCATGGCTCCGATTTTATGTTTGCAAAAATGTAAACTGTTTTCTACGGTTTACATTTCTGCATGCTTACACTATGCCTGCACCACTTCCTGAATCGCTACATACCTTCATTTGCATGCTACACTGCTGCACATGGGGTAATTAGCATACAAGGCTCAGAAGTTGTGCGGGCATAGCATACACAGGTAGTGCACATGGGAACAGCTCGTACCTGAATCACTCGGCGGCCATCTTTGGTATTAGAACACCGACGCTACGCCTGCACCTGGCGCAAGCTTCATGAATCCCGGGGATGCTTCAGATTGCAAAATAAAAATACCAGGGGACGGAATATACTAGATATTGTTTGTGTTCCCAAATACATTATTGTAACTTCAAGTCAAGTTTTACCACCATTGATGTGCAGTGATCATGGAGTCATAAAGGTTAATTTGTTGCTAGATAATTCTGCCAAACTGAAATCAAAGCCAATGCACAGAAGGTTAATTACAGATTATAGGGAAACAAAACAGTTACTATATAAAACTAACTGGAGTGAGGTGTTCAGTGGAAAAACTGCAGATGGAATGGGAAAAGTCAAAAAAATGTTTAACATCAGAATCTAGGCATGCAACATCAGGTGGGTATATTTCCATAAGAACGAGATACCTGATTAAGGTGAGAGACATAAAATATAAGAAATGGAAGAGAGGTCAAACTATAACTTTGAAAACTGAAATAAACGAGCTGGACAAACAGATTAAGCATAGTGTTAGACAAGATCAAGAAAATTTGAAGAAAATTTATGTAAAGATATTGAGCATAATATGAAACCTTTTTATAGATACATAACATGTGGAAGGAGTAAAGACACACAAATTGATAAACTGTGTGCAGATTCTAAAATTTATTCTCAGACACAAAAGATTAGAGATATATTTACAAAATCTTATGCAAAACAGTTTGGCTTCACAAAAGGGGTGGTAAGTTGTCCTAGTGACATCCAGGTAACCCCAGACACTGGAATCAAATTAGATTATATTGAAAAAGAACTGTGCAAACTGGATCCAAACAAAGTGCAGGGAGGAGATGGAATAAGTAACAATGATCTGAGAACACTTAAGCAAGAACTTACACTGCCATTACATCGATTATTCACTAGGTCATATAAATATGGGGAGATTCCTCAAGATTGGAGACATGCACTTATTAAACCTGTCTTTAAGGAAAAGGGGAGTAGGGCAAACCCAGAATCATATGGACCCTTACGTCTACTTTCTTGTTGTGGAAAAATAGTAGAGAAGGTAATACTGGATAGGTTATTGTCAGAACTGGATAGGTTGGGACATGAAACCATATATCAGCATACATCTGTTGAAAATAGATCTATTACCACCTGTAACATGATGTTCTATAACAATATAATAACAGCTATGAATGAAAAATTGTGCTGTGATGTGATTTATATAGATTTAACTTCACCATTTGACAGGCCCCCGGATTCTCAAAAGCTTGTACGGAGTGCAAGATGAGTGCAGGAGCCCACGCAGGCAATATGTCTTCCATGCGATCCAGGAACAGCCGGCAGAGGCGTGCACAACAGCTCCAGCACTAATCCTGCACGGACTAAGCCCTGGTATGCAAATCACCTCATTTGCAGGAGAAATCCATGCAAATGAGGTGATTTTGCAATCCAGGAAGCTTGCAATAGTCCATGCAAGACTTGTACAATCTGCAGAAATGTACTCGGTTAGTAACCGAGTACATTTCTGCAAAATCAAAACTGGAGCTATGACAGCTCCAAATAAAGGCTCCATACCACTGAGCAAGCATGCCAATGGCCAAATATAAGGCCATTGGCATTGCAAACAATAGAAAAAAAAAATGAAAAAAACAACTTTTATATTTTTTTCGCCGATCACGGCTGTTTAAGCATAGGGCACGACGCGCAAATGGGATCGGGGGGGAAAATAAGAAAATAAACTTAAAATGGGCATTCTAACTAAAATCAGTATTCTGCCATGCACGTCAATGGCAGGCAGAAGACAACCTGGCCAGTGAGTAGTGGTTACTAAGGGGGAGGCTCAGTGTGAGATATGTAACTATGCATTAGCAGGCAATGCAAATGAGGGGAAGGATAGTGAATCCCAGTTTTCCCCAGCATGCGAGACAGGTCCCATTAGTGTAAGACTATGAATATTTGGGTGCAAGACTAGGATATAGGTGACATCATGGGGGGGTGTCAGGCATACTGTAAGTGGATTGGAGTCCTGTGGCTCAGGATTGCTCCTAGCTTAGCACAGCTAAGCTAAGGGTGTGTCTAAACCTGCCTAGCACTCTTTACAAAGTGTAAGTGGGTGTGCGCGCCGTGCACCGGGTTTTACAGGAAGAAAAAAGAAGTTAAACCAGGAAATAGCAGCTCTGTGCTCATTTGAGCACTCTGTTTGCGTGGCACACACACAGGCTTAAACAAGAAGGCAATGGGAGGGGAAAACATCAGTAGGAAGGTAACCAAGGAGAACTAGCTTAGCTGGCAGGTGAAATGTATCAGAATCAGCCAATCACACAGGCAGCAGACCAGCCCAGCCCAGAACACTACTATAAACTAAGCAAACACCTTCCCCTCTGTTTTTCCACACTCTACACCACTGTTGTATACAAGTGGGGAAATTTTAACAAACAAACCTACAAAATGAGAAGAGCTGCAGCCGGCAACATAGAACAACATGTGCAAGAGGCTGATGGTGGTGAGGATGTGAATGCTGATGAACAACCCACAGTGAGGAGACGGAGAAGAGTGTACAGACCCAGGGTAACCTACTAGGGGCTGCATGAGCTGGAGATAGTGGAGTGCTATAGGGTGGACAGAGACCTCCTGCAACAAATTGTTGAGCTGTGCAGGCCACACCTGACACATCAAACTGGCCGAGGGGAACCCATCCCAGTGGATACCAAGGTATGTGTAGGCATAGCTATACTAGCCACAGGTACCTCCCAAGGCATAACTGGGGATATCATGGGGATCTCACAGGCATCAGCATCCAGAGTATTCCACCAGTTCCTGTTGCCATGGCAGCACATGCCAGTGAGCACGTATATGTCTCAAAACATGTGAGGTGTTGACCAGCAATATGCATCTCTTCCACCAAATAGCAGAAAACCCTGGGATAGTAAGTGCTATAGACTGCACGCACATATGCATCAAAGCACCACTCAATGAGCAGGGTAGGGCCTACATCAACCACAGGGGCATCCCCTCCATCAACTGCCAGGTCGTATGTGATGCCCAGGGCATTATAATGAATGTGTGTGCTGGCTGCCCTGGAAGCTATGACGATTCACACATATGGCATCTGATGCAGCTGTACCACAGATTTGCCAATGTGGAAATCCCCTACGGTCACCTAGCAGGGGATGCTGGGTACCCACTGGAGCCATGGTTGATGACACCCATCAGAAATGCACACATACCTGAACAACAACATCATAATGAGGCACACGCACAGGCCAGACATATAATAGAGCATGTGTTTGGGATTCTCAGGTCGTGGTTCCGGTGTCTGGACACATCTGGTGGTGCCTTGCAGTATTCAGCAGCTTCATGTACCCAAATTGTTATGGTATGTGCTATGCTACACAATATGATCCTGTGGAAACAGCTACAGCAGGAACAGCATGGTGCAGGGCCACACAGCCCCCCACCAATGCAAGGCCTGTACAGGCACAGTCTGACTCGGAGGAGGAACAACCTGCACCTGTCTCAGTAGGCAGAAGGCGGCATGCCCAGTATGACCTGGCCTTGGCAAAGAGGCAACTCATAGCATATGCACTGACACAGTAGGGACACAAGGAATGACACCTCTCTCTGACTCCCATAGACAGTAAAAGGGATGACAAACATGACGCTACCTGTGCTCAACCATGTATAGGGAGTATACTATGCGCATCCAACATAGGCAGCCCTCCAGCACCATCCTCAAGTCTGGCACACCCTCAAGGTAAGTCAATCAACCTACCAATTGCCAAATGGAGTAGAATGTGTTGTTACCTGTAGCTATGGTATGGATGTGAGCATGCAAGGGAATTGGGTGGGCGAATGTTATGGCAGCAGACAGTAGACACTCATAGTGGCACCATGACATCTGTAACACATAATGGAGTCACCATAATAGCCAGTACTACACAGGGTGACAAAAACCCACTGCAGGAAATGGGCTGAGCTACATGTGTGTTCATAAAACCCACACATGCCAGTCAGGAAGGTGCACATACCCAACAACAGTTTCAGGCAGCAGGACAGGTGTAGACAAACACAAACAAATGCTGTTGAGCTCTATGGGTAACCCCTTCCCCAGGCTTACACAGACAGACTACAGTAGGCCAGGCAGTTGGATGTAAGTTGTGAAGGCTAGGAAGTCAGAAACAAATATGTCGGTAATTAAAGCTAAGATCTGTAGTACACTGGTATGCCTCTAGCCAGCATGATAGGTAAGACTACAGACTGAAATGGAGTACCTGACATAACAGTACAGTCCTAGCAAATGTGTACAAGTGTCAGGTGTGCTCCCCATGCTACATACACTTATAGTAACAGTCAGGGTTGCCCCCCCCACTCCTGTGTAGAAATGTAGAAAGAGTCAGGCACCCCCCCCCAACCACTATGCAGAAATGTAGCAACAGTCAATGTTAATTGACTGATGGATACCCTGCTGACACAGCATGCTACCTGTCGGTGTACAACACATAGGTCAGCACCGCAGTACAAACTACCTGGATTTGAGCCACACATGCAATACAGATGGCCATACTGGGCATGCTCACACACTTAGAGGAATGAAGGCAATGTCAGTCAACAATATACTGAAAGGTCATACTGGGCCTGCTCACACACTTAAACACATGAAGGCTATGTCTGCAAACACCAGTGGACCAGACATATCTGGCAGTTGCAGTTCTTAGTGCAGACACATGTCAGTATGCACCACTTCTGCCTCTCACACACAGTGGATAGGAATACAGACACATATGTAAGGACAACACACTATAATAAGCCAAAGGTAGATGGACATAGATGTGTGGAAGAGGGTGACTGTGACAGAGCCATCTGGGCCTGTCCCACCAAGAACGCAGACAAAGGGCCCCAAACACATGAGGTGCAGGTGTCACTTACTGCAGATACTAGCCACCAGTATCCGTCAGCATGACAAATTACGTGGTGCACATGTCAGTTGTGCATGCTTGTACAAGGAAGTAGTCATCTAGTAGCTGTATACACGTACCTGTGACATATGACCCCATGTGTGCCCGCATGTGGCATGTCAACCTCTACATGAATGGGTTATGGCCCATCCACACACTGCACTCCCCATAGCAGTATTATGACAAGCCTGCTGAGGTCATCCAATGTGAAATACACTTTTGGGAGAGCTGTAGCTCAGTAATCTCCATGGTGCATCCCATAACTGCGTACTGCTGTAGTGATAAACTAGTTAGGTAGTAGTTCTAACCCCAGACTTGACAATTGTTTGAGTGTGTGTCTGGCTGACTGTGGAGACAGAAATGCTTTTTAGGCTACTCACACTCTGTACAATTCATATACTCCACTTTGGCAAGGCTGCTGATGTCACTCACCTAGAAATACAGCTCTGGAAAAGTCATAGCCCAGTAATCTCCATAGCATGTCCTGTAACTGCGTACTGCTGTAGTGTGATAAAGTAGTTAAGTAGGTGTTCTAAACCCAGACCTGGCATCTGTTAGTGTGTCTGATTGAGTAGAGAGCAATGCTTTTTGGGCTACTCACACTCCGTACAATTCATATACTCAACTTTGGCAATCCTGCTGATGTCATTCATTGTGAAATACAACTTTGTGGACAAAGGTCTCTAGTAATCCCTGTGGTGCGACCTATAACTGCTCCATCCTCTAGTGTGATATAGGCCTTGGTGAGGCGTTCAATGCCCACACATAGCGGTTGTGGATGTTTTGTGTGTCTCAGCGTCTGTGTAGGGAGCAATGCATTTTAGGCTAGTCACCTGCAGTACAGATGAAATACCCTTGTTTGGTAAGCCTGCTGATGTCATTCATTGTGAAATACACCTTTGGGGACAGGATTCTCTAATAATTCCTGTGGGCATCCCATGCCAGCACCATGCTGTAGTGTGATATAGACCTCAATCAGGGTTCTATACCCACACATGTCAGTTGTGGATGTTTTGTGTGTGTCTCACTGTCTGTGTAGGGAGCAATGCATTTTAGACTAGTCACTCTCAGTACAGTTGAATGGTCTTCTTTGGTAATCCTGCTGTTATCATTCAATGTGAAATACACCTTTTGGGAAAAAATGCATCACTGATGTCCATGGCACATACCCTAACTGCGTAGTATTGTAGTGTAATAAACTATTTAGGTAGCTGTTCAACTCCCAGACATGACAGGTGTGTGTGTGTGTGCTTGTAACTTGTATCCTGTGTAGAGGTGTGTGTGACACCTGTGGGCAATGTGGAGGGGATTTTGCTTATTTATTTTATGGTGGCCCTACTATATATCACAATGTCAACCATACAGGGATAACAGATGTAAATTAGCTGAGAGGCCTGGGTGCAAAGCCACACCCATATATGTGACATCAAGGCCAGCCACGTGTTTGGCTGTGGGGGAAGCCTATTCATACAAGACATATAGTGTGTGGGGCCTCTCAACCCCATTAACGGTGCATGTAGACATATGTGTATTTGTTACTCTGCCATTGCTATCAACAGATGTATGGCCATATATACCTATATATATATATTTATATCTATGCTAATATATATTATAACTATATCCATATACACCTACAGAGCTATATATTTGCGTACACATATGTAACGTGCTGTGTATATGTAGACATATAGGTGCAGACACATATATGCGTTGATTTAGGCATATGCATGTATATATGTGCATATATATTGATACATATATATATATATATATATATATATATATATATATATATATATATATATATATATGTATATAGTATAGAAGTTAATAGATATATATAACTACATATCTAGATATGTTGTATCTGTTTAGATATTAATATAGATACACACACATACATCTAGATGGTACACATTCCCTGTACTGTTGCATGACTGGACTGGATGATATGTTTCTGATAACATCTAACCTCTTTGCATTTGTCATGGCTTAGTGGTAAATCACTTTGTTTATGGTGTGTAGGGTCCTTGGTTTGAGTCTTGCAAGAGCTGTTTATTTTGTTGCTGGGCAGAACACAGCCCATTGGATACACAGAGATTAAGGCACTTTAAAGTAGTTGTAAGCAGGTTTGTGCTGAGCTAAACAATGCCTACACAGGTTAAGCAATTCAGCAGTTGAGTATAAGAAACTGTAACCAGACCTTAGCAGTGCTTACCTCTGTGCAAATGCGCGCAAACCCGTGTACAACTGCTTCAAAAAGTGCCTTAATCACTCTGTATCCATCGGCCCTTGTTCTGCCTAGCAACAAAATAAACCACCTGTGCTAGGCTAAAACCCAAGACCATGCACACCATAGCCAAAGTGCTTTACCTCTAAGTCATCCCAAATATGCATAACCCTGCTGTATTCACAAACATATCATCCAGCTCAGTCATTCAACAGTACAGAGAATGTATTCCAACATGTAGATGTATATGTGTGCGTGAAAATATATTAATGTCTAAACAGATACAACATATTGATATATATGTATATATATATATATATATATATATATATATATATATATATATATACATGTATATATATATATATATATATATATATATATATATATCTACACACACACACACACACATATATATATATGTAAGCAGATATTTATATCTATATAGGTATATATGGACATATATTTGTAAATAAAGTGGGAACATAGCAGAAACATATATGTCCACATGCATCATGGGGTTGGCAGGCACAAACAACATACGTCATGCACGAATAGGTATTCCCCCCCACAGACAAACACATCTGCCCTGTGATACTGTACCAACTGTTGCAGATCCCATAACCAGGACATTACACGGCAAGGGCACAGGATGTTAAAAGTACCCTCATCCCACCTGTATGAAGTCAGGCTGGTATCAGTAACTTGTCATGCAGTACAGACAGGCTCATAATGACCCCCATTTTGCAGTCATCTGTTACCTTTGTAAGCCAGAGTCCCATACTGTTGGCCTGTATGTCAGAGATGTAGATGCCAAACAACAGTGGTCCCAGGACTGAACCCTGAGGTACTTCACTTGTCACTTGTCTGGGGATGGATTTGGAGTCAATTACACCTACAGTTTGGGTTCTGTCAATAAGCCATGTGGCAAACCATTGAGTGGCATAGGAATGTATGGCCAGATTAGTATGTTAATCTATGTTTCCAGACTGGGGGATGGTGTTGAAGGGCTTGGTGAGGTCCACATAGGCTTTGTGGACTGCCTTACCCTCTTCAATAGCTATGCAGACTGAGTCAAAGCAGTCAATCAGTTTCAGAAGACAAGACTGGCCCTCCATGAGCCCAATCTGTGTGGGGTCCAGTGTTTGAGGGTTATCAATGTCTGCATTCAAAACATCCCTGATACTGCATTCCATGGCCATGCAGATCAGGCTTGTCAGACTGATGTTACAGTAGTTCCAGGGATCACAGGTGGATCCCCCCTTGTGGAAAGGGATAACTGCAGCTGTGCACCACGCAGAGATTAAGGCACTTTAAAGCAGTTGTAAGCAGATTTGTGCAGAGCTAAACAATGCCTACACAGGTTAAGCAATTCAGCAGTTGAGTATAAGAAACTGTAACCAGACCTTAGCAGTGCTTACCTCTGTGCAAACCCACGCAAACCCATGTACAACTGCTTTAAAGTGCCTTAATCACTCTGTATCCATCGGCCCTTGTTCTGTCTAGCAACAAAATAAACAAGGCTCAAACCCAAGACCATGCACACCATAGCCAAAGTTATTTACCTCTAAGCCATCCCAAATATGCATAATCCTGCTGTATTCACAAACATATCATCCAGCTCAGTCATTCAACAGTACAGAGAATGTATTCCAACATGTAGATGTATGTGTGTGTGAAAATATATTAATGTCTAAACAGATATAACATATTGATGTATATATATATATATATATATATATATATATATATATATATATACACACACACACACACACACACACACACACACACACACACACACATATATATGCAAGCAGATATTTATATCTATATAGGCATATATGGACATACATCTGTAGATAAAGTGGGAACATAGCAGGAACATATATGTCCACATGCATCACTAATGGGGTTGGCAGGCACAAACACCATATGTCATGCACGAATAGGTATTCCCCCCCACAGCCAAACACATCTGCCCTGTGATACTCTACCAACTGATGCAGATCCCATAACCAGGACATTACACGGCAAGGGCACAGGATGTTAAAAGTACCCCCATCCCACCTGTATGATGTCAGGCTGGTATCAGTAACTTGTCATGCAGTACAGACAGGCTCATAATGACCCCCATTTTGCAGTCATCTGTTACCTTTGTTAGCCAGAGTCCCATACTGTTGGCCTGTACTTCAGAGATGTAGATGCCAAACAACAGTGGTCCCAGGACTGAACCCTGCGGTACTCCACTTGTCACTTGTCTGGGGATGGATTTGGAGTCAATTACACCTACAGTTTGGGTTCTGTCAGTAAGCCATGTGGCAAACCATTGAGTGGCATAGGAATGTATGGCCAGATTAGTATGTTAATCTATGTTTCCAGACTGGGGGATGGTGTTGAAGGGCTTGGTGAGGTCCACATAGGCTTTGTGGACTGCCTTACCATCTTCAATAGCTATGCAGACTGAGTCAAAGCAGTCAATCAGTTTCAGGAGACAAGACTGGCCCTCCACGAGCCCAATCTGTGTGGGGTCCAGTGTTTGAGAATTGCCAATGTCTGCATTCAAAAAATCCCTGATACTGTATTTCATGGCCACGCAGATTAGGTTTATCAGACTGATGTGACAGTAGTTCCAGGGATCACAGGTGGATCCCTCCTTGTGGAGTGGGATAACTGCAGCTGTGCACCACTCAGTGGGCACCAGGCCTGATGTGAAGCTATGATTACACATGACAGTTAGGGGAGTTGCCAATCCATTTTGTAGTTCATGTAGTACACAGCCCAGGATGTCATCTTGTCCCATGGATGCTGTATTCTTAGCTGTGGGTATTGGATTTTCTGCCTGTGTGGTTGTGATTACTGGGCAATAGAACCCCTTTCGTATTGACAAGGGCCTTTCTGGGGGTGAGAGGGGGCGAATGTGGCACTAAATCAATCTGCCAGGATATTGGCACATTCCGTGGGAGCAGTCTATGTAATGCCATTCTGTTGCAGCTCAGAGCACTTCTGAGCATTGCAAGTAAGAATTCAGACATAACTATAGAATGCTGTGTGGTTGTCTGTGGAATTTGTGGTGATTTTAGTTATATAACCAGCTTTGGAGGATTCCATGCGGGATCTCAACGTCTTACTGGGGCTGGTAAGGGAGTTGTTTGCATCCTTGGATTACCCTTCTTTCTTCAACAGTGTCTATTGTCTGTTGTATACTCTGTTAATAGCAGGAAACCACCAGACTGGCTTGATTATTTGGGAGGTGAAAGTCATGGTTCTATGTGGCTGTGCTCATACAGTGCCTTAGTGCAGGTTTCATCAGCTGAACTGTCAGCTCCTGTCTCCATGGGTATCACAAACATTGTCACTGCTGCCTTGAGTAGCATGCCGTTGGCCTTGGAGAGATCTTTTATGGACAACTGTATATACATTCCTTTTGCATGTTCAGTTTGATTAGCCTATGGTGGGATTACTTTGGTGGAACCGCAGGTCCATGTACTGCTGTGATGGCTTAGTGGTTAGTTACTGTGCCTATAGTGTACAGGGTCCTGGGTTCATGACCTACAAAGGCAGGTCATTTTTGTTCTGGCCAGAACAGCGGTTAATGCATACAGACTAATTAGGGTGCTTTAGGTTAGTCACACTCAATATAATTCAAATGCCCTACTTTGGCAATCCTGCTAATGTCAATCACTGTGAAGTACACCTTTGGGGAAAGAGTACTCCAGCAATTTCTGTGGTGTGCGCTATAACAGCATAATGCTGTAGTGTGATGTTGAACTCTGGTAGGAGTTCTATTCTCCCACATATGGGAGCTGTGGATGCTTTTGTGTCTGTTCCTAAGCCTGTGTAGAGAGCAATGCATGTTTGGCTAGTCACACTCACTACAATTCATTCGCTCTACTTTGGCAGTCCTGCTGTCACTCACTGTGAAATAAATATTTGAGGAAAGAGGACTCCAGTAATCTCCATGTTGCATTCTATTATGGCATAGTGCTGTAGTGTAATAACTAGTTAGGTAGGGGTTCTAATCCCAGGTGTGTGTCTAATGTGTTGATGTTTATTGTTAGTGCCCTGTGTGGAGGTGATTGTGAGTGTGTAACAACTGGGCCCAATGTTGAGTATGGTTCCAAAATCTCTTATATGGTGCCCCTAGCATAAATCACAATATCCACCATGCAGGAATAGCAGATGTGATATCAATACATAGTCAGTCATGGGTTTGATACCCTGGACTAGTAGGTGCGTGATGCAAACATGCTTACCTTTTACCCTCCCAACCCACCCTGACTTAACTTTGCCTCTGTCTGGCTCACTCACTCCCTCTCTGGTGGATGTGGAGACTTACGCCTGCTTTGCTTAGGCAGCGACATGTGTATTGTCAGTGATGCTCATGATCAACTGATGGCCTCTGCACGTATTACAGCCCTCCTCTAGCTGATTGCATGTGGAACAGCTGTGGTAGCATTCCCATAGCTAATTGCATGGAAACACACTCCAATATCTAGGAACATCATGTTGGTGTTGGGCCTTTTCATTCACTGTGAGCAGGAACTGGATCTGTTGTTTGGCAAACAGCATCACAGATGGATTGGGGACTTACCTCTGACAACGTACACTGTGGTGACAGGCCAACACACAGGAGGGGGATGTGCCTGTCCTGACTACAGACTGTAAGTGCTGCTATACTGCAGTTGGGGTACTATTGGTTTAACAGGGTGTATGTTGATATGGCTGTCCTACATGTTTTAATACTTGTCATGTCAGTGCTATGTTTATGAGGAATCCCCATCTGTAGGGTCAACTGCAGACTGGGCAGAGTGTGGTGCCTTTTGTTCCTTGTGTTACCCACAGAGCACCTATCTCTCAACTGCAGAAGGTAGTGTGAGGATTGCAGTCAGTAGACGGTGACAGCCGGGAGAGTTACTGGCATCATATCCCTCATAGGACATATGTTGCATCACACCCTGTTACGACAAGAGATGTATGAGGTCATCACAGCGACATGTCAATATTGGGCCTGTGTTTGTGTCTCCATCCACAACCCTGCTGTCAACCTTTCTACATATGTCATGCAGTAGGGGTTGCTTATGTTCTGTACACCATATTCATTGACAGCATATCTAATAACACGCCAGTGAGACATCAGACTGCTACACATGTTATGAATAGTAGGGGATGTATTTGAGAACATAGCCTGGGCATTCTGTGGTTGTGTGTACAGTACTGAGGTATGTGTAAGTCTGGTAATTGTCGACATTGTGTGTATAGTGCGTATGTACCTAGGCCTGTGTAGAGACTGTGGTAGATGTCATTGTTCTTGGTCCTGTTCTATCTGATGTTACATGCTGCTCCACTGTATGTCACCCTATCAGCTTACATGTTTGTAGGGGCGAACACACACATGTCCCACACTACAGACTGCCATCGGACCACACTGTGTAGTGGCCCAGTATATGTGGGGTTGTTGTGTAAGTGGCTCATATGAGAATGGTGTACATCAGATAATCCATATACTGTAATAGTATGCTAGCTTACCATATGTGGCTGTGGCTGTGTTCACATTGGTTGTGGTTATGTACTTTCACACAGGTGTCTGTTACTCTGTGATGCGACATGCCTGTAGAGCCTGCTATCTATGCAGGTACATGTGTATTCCCACATAGGAGATGTAGCCCAGTGTTGAGTTAGTCTGCCTGTAGCCTGCACTGTGCTTTGTTACATGCCTAGCAGCTTACTGTACTTATCCAGTGAGATGTCATGTCCAGATACTTGCCAGATGTACTGCTGCCTGGCCACCATAAGAGTCATGTATGTCAAACAAAGCAGTGGGATGCTGTTCAGATGTATGTCAGTAAGTAGTGGATAGTATGTGGCCATGGCACCTCTGTACCAGTGGTTATTATGTGTCAGGACAGACAGGGGTGTATGAATGCATAACCTATGGGGGCAAATGTATACCAGTATGTACATGTCATACCCATCTACATGGCTGTTAACATCCACATTGACAGGCCTGGTCCACATGTCTTGCATGAAGGGGTTCTGTGTATACTCCTGGACTGACCCATGTGTGTCAGACTGTCCACTTATATTGGCCTTATAGCAGCTGTAGTCCACAGGGGCGTTACTGTGCTAGCAGTGGTACTGTACTATGCTGACCTTAGGATGTCTGTAAGTAGCCAATGGCGCACATGTTAACAGCCGATGTGGCCTCCCACATACATCAACATCATTTCTGTGAAGACAATCCCTATTACAGTAGCAATAGTCTACAAATATACCTGCACTACATACGTGACATCCCCTTACACTTAGAGGTTGGTACTATTGGGACTGAGGTAGGGCTCCACTCCATGTGCAGGACATATGGTGAACATATATGTATAAATAAGTATACATATATCCATACAGATATGTAGACATATACATATCTTGCTTACTGGACAACAACAGTTTTACACATATGTGCCTGTGTTCCAGCCTCTGTCCTCCACCTACATACCAGGCTTTGTACATATGACATGCTGTCAGGGGTTGTTATGTAGTGGGCTGTGTGTATGTCATGCTGTCATTCCTGCCATCACTCCACTGCTGTTGTGTCCCCCACACATACTAGGGGGTTGGGGCCATATATGTGCGGGTTTCACCTACACAATACATGTGTGCCCTAATGCACTCCAGAGGCCAGTGTATGTAAAAGTGGTATATATCCCAGTATTAATGAGTGTAGGGGGGGTGCACCATGATTAACCTAGGCTGTTACAACATGTGTGGGTATCTGTGATAAGATGCCTTAAGGTATCTGGAGGTACTTTACCATACAATCCACCTTGGGTAAATGCAGGCCCACTGTTTGCCAGTGTGATTGTGATGGTGTCAGGTATGCCTTGTTATGTCACAGATACATCCCATGGTGTCAGCTGGGGTCTGTACCTCCTAGGGATTGTGTACAGAGTGTAGATAGAGGCTGCTGACCTATACATCTGCATTATGTACTGTTGATTGTCTGGTATGCTGTGGCCCAGTCTGTCATTACTAATGTACTACTTGAGGGCCTCGGCCTGGTCAGCAACATATGTCGACCTTTCCAGACTACTGTCTTATTATAACTGTTTGACAGTTGCATTACACTATTCATATGGATGTCTGTGTCTAAACAGTTAAATGACATGGCATATACAACTGTCATAGCACACAAATAAAGCTTTCACATTCATTTATGCACACCTGTGTGTGGTGTTATACCTGTTGATATCTCTGTGAGTATATGTTGCAGGCTATGAATGTCATTCGTATGGGTGGCTCATACAGTTTCCAGTTGGTAAGGTGGTGACTGTAGGAATACTGGCTGCTCCATATTGTGTGCACGTACTACATATGTATATTACTGTACACATCTCTGTGTGTGTATGTGTATTTACACACACACATATATATATATATATATAGATAGATATATATATATATATATACCTGTATCTGCATATATGTGTCTGTGTATATGTATCCTAGGGATGGCCATGTTGTGTCTGGTCCTGGTTATGAGTTCCACACCAACTGGTACTGTATTACAGGGAGGTCGTGCTTGGCTGGGGGAGGGTATACCTATTCGTACCAGACGTATATTGTGTGGGGCCTCTCAACCCCATTAACGTTGCATGAGGACATATACGTTTTGTTACTTCCCCATTAACAACAGATGTATGTCCGTATATACTTATATATGTATATTTATATCTATCTATATATATATATATATATATATATATATATATATATATATATATATAAAACTTGCCATATATATTTACACATGTAGATGTGGACATTTGCATGTTTACATGTTCATACATATTGATAGTGTTTATATATATATATATATATATATATATATATATATATATATATACGGATCTACCTCACTTGGTCGACATTTCATATGGTCGAATATTCATTTGTTCGACAGTTCATTTGATCGACAAGCATTTTAAGTGGGGGGCTTTGCCCCCCACACCCCCCCCCTAACTATATATATCAACTCCAGGGTTGCACAACATTGGGGAAGGGGGCAAATGCTTGTCGATCAAATGAAATGTCGACCAAATGAACTGTCAATCAAATGAAATGTCGACCAAGTCAGGTAGACCCATATATACATATATCAATATGTTGTAACCATTTAGGCATTAATATATTTACTCACACACATACATCTAAATATAGGAATGCATTCTCTGTACTGTTGAATGACTGGGCTGGATGATATGTTTGTGAATACATCAAGGATATGCATATCTGAGATGGCTTGGTGGTAAATCACTTTGGCTATGGTGTGCAAGGTGCTGGGTTTGATCCTAGTAGAGGCTGCTTATTTTGTTGCTAGGCAGAACAAGGGCCGTTGGATACAGTGTGATTAAGGTACATTTGAGCAGTTGTAAACGGGTTTGCACGGGGTTATGTCAGTAAGCAGTGGATAGTATGTGGCCATGGCACCTCTGTACCAGCAGTTATTATGTGTCAGGACAGACAGGGGTATATGAATGCATAACCTATGGGGGCAAATGTATACCAGTATGTACATGTCATACCCATCTACATGGCTGTTAACATCCACATTGACAGGCCTGGTCCACATGTCTTGCATGAAGGAGTTCTGTGTATACCCCTGGACTGACCCATGTGTGTCATACTGTCCACATATATTGGCCTTATAGCAGCTGTATCTACAGGGGCGTTACTGTGCTAGCAGTGGTATTGTACTATGCTGACCTTATGATGTCTGTAAGTATCCAATGGTGCACATGTTAACAGCAGATGTGGCCTCCCACATACACCAACACCATTTCTGTGAAGACAATCCCTATTACAGTAGCAACAGTCTACAAATATACCTGCACTACTGTGACTGTAGTGTAGAGAGTCCTGGTTCCGAGCCTTGCAGCGGCTGTTTATTTTGTTGCTGGGCAGTACATGCGCCATTGGGTACAGAGTGATTAAGGCACTTTAAAGCAGTTGTAATTGGGTTTGTGCAGGTTTGTACAGAGGTAAGCACTGCTGACCTCCGGTTACAGTTTCTTACACTCAGTTAGCTTCTACATTGCTTAATCTGTGTAGGTAATGCTTACCCCTGCGCAAATGCACTTAAACATGCTTACTAATGCTTATATATGCTTATTACTGCTTATTTGTGCTTAAACCTGCTTACTAGTGCCTTATTCATTATGACACTGACACTTTACATGTGCATTTAATGCAGTACTCCAGTTCACATTTAAATGTTATTATGTAGGTTATACAGTGAAAAGATGTAAAAATATGTTCATACACAGATTTCACATGGAAAATGATATGTGCTGCAGTGGGACTCAAACCAGGAATGCCTGTTCGTTAGGCAGATGCTCTAACCACAACACTATTGCTGTGCTGTTTTATTTGCATATATATTCCTTGTTATCCTCTTCAGCCTTTTCAGCTGCTTTAACCGTAGCTAAGCAATGGGCAAACCTGCACACCTACGGTTAGCTGTACTCTGGGTTTTAAAAAAAAATTAAAAGGGTTTCTTCATTTTATTTTTATGTACTGTTGCTGTTGTACACATGGGGACTGTTGATGGGGATATGTGGACACTTATATGTGGTCACACTCATTTATTTACACATTCTTCTGTTCTACTTTGCAGGGGCATGTTTATTCTGAGAGCTCTGCTCTCAGACACGCCCCCTGTACTCGTCCACGCTCCGTGTAGCATTAGGGTTCAGGCAACATGCCTTCATTAATATGCATGGCACGCTGCCTTCCTCCTCTTAAACTGCAGCTTCCGTGCAGGATTAGATTAGTCCTGCACGGAAGATTAGTGAATCCAGGGGAGGGTCATGCACAAAACACTGATCAATAAATTAATACAACTAGGTATTGATGTACTGTTGATAAACTGGATAGTTGCATGTCTTACAACTAGGACATGGCAAGTATCACACACCATCTGGACAGGTGAAATCCTTGGTTACAGTCAAGGTGTCCCACAGGGCTCTGTACTAGGCCCTTACTTGTTTAGATTGTATCTTTCAGACCTTATTTTTTCATCTGAGGTTTTCTACCTGAAATTGGGTAAACTGATTACAAGTGTTACAGATAAGGCATGTCCGCAACATAATTTGACTAAATTGTCCATTTGGGCACAGGAGAATAATATGTTGATAAATACATCAAAAACTAAGTGTATGAGATTTGGGAGACATAAACTGAAAGGTGAATATTTAATACAGCACACAGTGATTGAAAGTGTAGACTCATTTAAGGACCTGGGTATATGGGTAGATTCAGCTATGAGTTCTTCTAATCATATCAACCAATTGGCTAATTGGCTAGTTATAGAATTATAGGTTGTATAAAAAGATTTATAAAGTCTAAGAAATCAAACATAATGAAGTAATTGTGTATTAGTTACATTAGACCCAAACCTGAGTATGGAATAACAATATGGAAACCCTATAGGAAAACAAGCATGAATAAACTGGAAAGAATACAGCGGAAATATATCAAGGGCATCCATGGATGTGGAAATCTAAGTTATTATGAAAGACCAAAATATCTGAACTTGTACAGTGTCTCTTACAGATATTTAAGAGGAGATCTTATTCAGGTATATAGGGCATTTAGGGACAACTACCTCTGGGAATGTTTGGGGTTAACAAAAAGTACTAGAGAATCATCAGTAACCTTTGTAGAAGATTCTATAGGAATGAGAAGTGTAATAACTGGTTCTCGGACAGAGTAGCTGATGCTTGGAACAGACTACCAAATTACATTAACGCAAGTACTAGTTTAGATATTTTTAAGAACAGCCTGGGCATTTATTATGGGAACAAGTGTTTTGGCATATTGGCAAGCTAGAAGGGCTTTAATGCCTCTGCTTGAAACATTTGTATGTATGTATGTAATGGATAACACACATTTTGCTTTAAGGTTCAATTCACATATTTTTAGGCCACTTCCTCCCACTTTGAATCACTTATATTCTTTTGAGGATAACAGTTTCCCCTTGTTAGTATGGCTTAGTCATTGTATTAAAATGTATTCCTTGGGTGAGTGAAGTCTTCTAGGGCCTGATACAACTCATTTTTTAATTCTTTCACGCTGTGTGAAAGATCTGGTGAGGGTGATTGATAAATGAATATGCAGAATAGTACATGGGAGATGTACAGTACTGATTCATTTCAGGATGCAGCACAACTGACCTGATGTTTGCAGTGAAACAGATAGTTTAGAAGAAACTAGAAACATGGAAAGGATTCCATTGGGTATTCCTAGTCTTGGAAAAAGCATAATACAAGGTCCTAAGAAAGCTGATTTGGGACATCCTGCTGTAGTTTGAAGTCCCAGAAACATTGGTAGAATTAGTGCAGGCTGTGTACAAGGACCCAGTAACTCAAGTACAAACAGTGTTCATTTTCACAGAGAGGATCTCAGTGTGAGTGGCTCAGCATCAGAATTCAGCTCTGAGCTCACTGCTGTTCATAGTGGTGATGGATTGTATTTGAAAACAGATCAGAGGGAACAGATCAACAAAGTTGCTGTATGCAAATGAAGGGGCATTACAGGCAGACTCTGAAGAAGAACTTCAGCAAAGGATAGGGAATGGAATAGAATGCAAAACTGAAGGCATGTGGAATGAAACTGAGTACAGATAAGCAGATTTAAAAGCAGCAAATGGATGAAATCAGAAGAAGATGTGAATTAAGATAAAATGGAAAATACCAGAACAAGTTAACAACTTCAAGTACCTGGGGGGGGGGGTAGTTGAGAAGAAGGGAAGTTTGAATGAGGATGTCAAAGCTAGAATTAGAGGGGCTGCAGCAAACTGGAACAGTGTCAGGGGTATTGTGTGACAGAAGAATGCCAAAGAAACTGAAAAGTAAGGTGTACAAAACAGTGGTGTGACCAATACTACTGTATGGTATGGAAACCTGGGCAGTGAAGGCAGAGCAGTTGAGGAAGCTAGAGGTGATGGACATGAAGTGCATGAGATTGGGAGTAGGATGCACACTGTGGGACAGATGATGAAATGAGGATATCAGAGCAGAAGACCAAGTAGATCCAGTTTGCAGAGAAAATCAAAGGGAACAGATCACTGTGGTTTGTGCACAACTGCAGTAAAGCAGAAGACAATGTAGTGAAGAATATTTTGAACAGAGAGCGAGAAGGTAAGAAGAAACAAGGGAATCCAGCAAAGAGATGGATTAATTATGTGACAGAAGATCTGTGACAGTCAGGCATGACTTCAGAAGAAGGTAGAAGACTGGAACTGACTCAAGGTAGAGATGGTGTCAGTTGATGTAACACCCAGACCCTATGCAGAAAATGGGAAAAAGGGGATGATGGTGATGATGGTGACCGAAGTTTCACATTCTGATTTCATGTGACCTGTTTTCAATTATGGAAAATTCTGTTTCTGCTAACTTTTATCTCCATCAGATGTATTTATTTCGGTTAACAAGTCCCATGTTTAGAGAAACCCTTTTTTCCTACATAAAAAATGTGCTTCCTTCACAGGTACTTTAACTATCTTCCTAAAGTAGCACCTGAGGTTCTGTTTAGACAATTCATTTTTCTTTTTAAATAACTGATGCACTCATGGCAATGACAATTTAATATTAATCTTACCTTCCATCTTGCATTCAATTCAGAAAAACAGAATAACTGCCTCTTCTGTTAAAGGAATACAAAGAAATATTTCTATTAAGTGAACTATGTCAGCAAGGCTTAGTCATTGTATTAAAATGAATTCCCTGGATGACTGAAGTCTGCTAGGGTCTGATAAGGCTCATTCTACTAGCATAGTATTTAATTCTGCTGCCTGCTTCAGATCTTGTTGCACATGCACTCATTTACAAAACATTACAACATGACAGCCTATGAGCAGTAAGTGTTTGGAAGGCAAGTTCTTAATGGTGCATCAAGACTTCTACTTCCTTTTAATTTATTTTCCAACTTACATTTTAGTAAACATATTTCTTGATCCTGTACAATTACTGATAAAGAGCCCATTAAAATGATTGATTAGATATATAGCAACTACAATAAAACTATGTACTTGAGGGTATTTAGTCAACATGGCATACCTGTCCTTCCATTACCCAAGATCTATGGATTTCTTATAAATTTGATTTATTTTTGCTGTTCTGAAATAAAACTAGGCAGGAAGGAATTATTATTGGTAGCCATTTGCAGTCTTGACGATTTGGTAAAGAATGCAGGGACTCCACAGAAAAGGGGGGTGAACTCAGATTACTGTTCTTGGGAAATTTTGGCTGAGGAGCTCCCCTGCTGGTAGATTGATCATCTGTCTATACCTGATGACTGCTTCACTAACTGAGGTTACCTACAATATCAAGAGATTCACAAATTGCTGGCTAACTTTTTCTGTTACTGTATTACACAGCATTTGCAATGTATCAATGAAGGTTCATGCACAGAAAGTTCTAGAAATGGCTAAGAGTATAGCAGTATGGTTTAATCAGAAATTAGCAGTGCTCAGCTTACTGCTTTGAAGATTTACATAATGTAGCATTGTTGAGGGGTATCCATGTCAAGACCTCACAAACATGAACACTGGACCCCATACCACTGATAAATATCTGTGTGCAAACATAAATAAATAACTAACTAAGCAGTTTTTATAGGTAGCAAATCACCCCTACACCCCCGAGCTAAAATATGTTAGCTTTCCAGTCACTCAGCTGTGGAGAAATGGCAGACATTGCAGGAAGGAAAAACTATTCCCAATTCCCATCTGTGGCAGTCTGCTACTAAAGACAGAGAAGGCACATTATTGGAAGCACAAGAAGTAAAACTCAGAAGCAGTCTTCTCTCTGTCTCATACCCAGTGCTACAAAATCCAAGAGAAAAAGCTTACACCTGAAACATTGACAATATACTGCAAATATGCCATAGCAAAGATAGTTGCTATTAGTGGACTTTGTTGTTTTTAACCTAATAATATACATTCATAGAGTGCTTCTGAATAAACTGCATGCTTTTGTAGGGATACACTAAACAGAATAGTCACATATGAAAGTTTCTTGTTTGAGCCAAAAAACATAATTCTGTAAACACTGAAAACTACTTCTAAATTTTTTGCAGTATCAGCAAGATCTATACAAAAAGGTCTGAGAGTAGCAAAGACCTATGAGACTCTCATGAAAACCAATAAAACCAGAATGTTTGCACACAAAATGATAGGAATAGCACATGGGGGTGGTATTCAGAAACAAATAAGAAACATTGTTAAGTGAAATGAAATAGTGTTGTGAGTGGTGGTGATGCATACCAAAGGGGGAAAATCAGAGACATGTAACAAACCTACACAAGCTGAGAAATTGTGCAGCATACATCACATGCAAGTGTATGCACATTTAAGTCAACATGCTAATGAGAGACATGAGCCATGCAAATGACAGAATTAAACACTGTCATGCAAATTAGTACAGAATTAGAGAGATGAGCCATTGTGGCCATCTGTTCTGAACAACAGGATTTTCTGGCACACAGCAGCTTACCTCACATTTTGATTCTAGGTATTGTGCTGATATTACAACAGCAGCATATGTTGATGGCTGCCTTTAAAGCTAGTGCATGTGATACTCACCATCATCATCCTCTGCTTTGCAGACATGTCTGCCTGTGGCTAATACTCCATCATCTCCAAGACCAAGACATTGTCAAACACTTCTCTGTGGAGAATTACCATTCAGGAGTTAGTAGACATGTGTAGCCCTAGCACAGAATGAAGATGGATGTATCAATTTTTTATCCCACTGGACAAAAAAGGGTTGTAGCATGTTAACCTTCCTTGCTATTGAGATTTTTCAACATCCCACAGATAACGTGACAGGAGTTTGATGGTCCTTGGCCTTGCAAATTCCATACCAAGTCCTTGATGTAATGCTGCAGCATATGGAGGAGCACATTCGGTTTCCATGGTGACCATGAGATTACCCATTTCCCTGAAGTCCTGGGGCCATTGACTTCACTCACAATGCCAGCAAGGCTCAGCTACTCTACCTGGTGTTCCGTAATGTGAACCAACTGCAAAGTGGTATGTACTGCACAGATTATGGTGCAGATATATATTATATATATACACACACACACACACACACACACACACACACACACACACACACACACACACACACACACACACACACACACACACACACACACACACATATATATATATATATATATATATATATATATATATATATATATATACACACACACATATTAAGAGAGGAAGATAATGTGTCTGTGTACCATCCAAGCAGTTCCCATGGTTACTACATCTAGCACATGTGTGACCTATTCCAGTATTTGTATGGGAAGACTTTCCACAAGGTCATTTAGTTTGTAGATGCACAGATTGCCACCAACAGAATTGTGGCTCTTCTTATCCCATGAACATAGCCAGCAGGTCACTCATAATGGTGTCCACTGTTGAGTGTTGCAGGTGTTGTCTATGATATGCCTTGGAATTGTGGATGATGGCTTCCATCTGTAACCCTCATACCATGGAGGAGTTGGTGTATGGCATTACGCAGTTATAGACATGGAATATTGTTGAACATGTGTTCAGACTTATGAAGGCGCACTTCTACTGCCTGCATACATCTGGTGGAGCATTTCTATATGCAGCAAAGTCCTGCAGTAAAGTATTTATTATCTGTATCATGATACACAGTATGGATCTACAAAAAAACTTGAACCAGCTGCAGTTTTTCCCCATGTGAGCCAGAAGTGGGCATAGTACATAGCAAAAGTGGCAAAGAGGAGGCATCTTTTTTACACCTATGGACACATGACATGGACTCTACATAATAAAACTTATGTATGCATTAACATTCTCAGGTCATAGAGTCAGTCAATTGACTAGTTACACTGTTCATGAGACAGATGAGCCAGAGAGTTGAGCATGTCACAGTCATCATCATCATCATCATTTGCACAAATGGGATGAGGCACAGAATGCTACCACAGGTGTAAGGTTTGTGAGAGGTGGATGTTACAGCCATGCACATGGTTAGTAGACTGGAGAGAGACCTAGACTGCATCCTCCAGTGACATGCTGGAGCTTTTGTGAATTGAATGCTGGCTGGTGTACTGTGTGGCCCTTTGGTAGCAGGACTGGAAGCATCCTGTATTCTGGATGGTGTAGTAATTCAACATGTATGCATGGGAATTCCACTGTGGCTCCCCATATGGAAAGGTATTACAAGACTGGCATCCATGACACCACAAATGCCCATTCATAGATGATGCACTCAGTAGACTAACAGAGCAGTGAACTGGCACAGAACTGTGGCATTGAGACTGGCTAGCCAAATGTGGTTTTCTTATAGTGGAACTGGAACAACACTGGTCATTACCATGGGACTGTCTAAGCCTAGGGTTGTAGGAAGCCATGGCTAGAGGAGACAGGCATTGTGTCCCTGGAATAATGGTGTGTGCTATCTGTGTACACCTCACTTGTGGCTGTGCACTTTGCAACCATGCTGCAGGATGGCCACAGTGGGTTTTTGCCACTATACTCATGGATACATCACTGGTTGTCAAGTAGGCCACTACTGCCCTCAGGAGGCATGTCTGATCCAGTTCCCTAATGTCTCTCTGCATGCTCTGCAGGATGACTTTCCAGTCCTTGCATTGTTGTACTTATTCGTGCAAACTGCAGAATACATTAAACATTTCTTAGCTGGTCTGTGTAGTGCCAGTTGTCCCTGAATTGATGACCTGCACATCCTCTGATTTATGCCAGGAGTAACGTCTAGGTCAGGGAATTCTTGCAGCCATGATAGTAATAGTACCTTATGTGCCTCTCCACTATGATGTGTGTGTGTGTGTGTGTGTGTGTGTGTGTGTGTGTGTGTGTGTGTGTGTGTGTGTGTGTGTGTGTGTGCGTGCGAGCTGGTGTCTCATATATTGTGTGGGTGGTGATAACACAGACAGGACATCTAGTGGTAAACACAGGGTATGCCAGAGATTTGTCTTTTCCTTCCATAATTATTCCTTCTATGGGGGATGTGTCCATGTCATCCGATGTTGGCACTGGTAACAGTACCACTGTGTCATCTGACAGTGCCTTTTGTATGCTGCCATTATAGTCAACCACAGGTGACCTTCTAACCTCAGGCATGTGCTGACCTGTTGTGCTACTGAAACCTGTGAATGCATAAATAAAACATTCCTGTGACAATTCTGGATCTTATGTGTTATTATTATCAACATATCGCACATAATCTGCTACATGCCAATTACTTCCATAGCCTATGGGCACATACATGTTTTGTGGTTCTGGTTGATGTACTTGGAGAAAAATATGTATTCTGCTGATTATATAATTCACATTAGTACTACAGCAGAAGAACATGCTAGTAATAAACTGGTATACCCCCTAACCGAGGAAGTTGTCATCAGCCCATCTCCACTGTCCAGTCCACCACTGGGTGTGAGGTTCTCTGTCCTGCCCTAGACAGGGACACCAGGAATTTCTCCACCTCTGTGAGAAGCTTCTGTGCTGTTAGTCCATCTCTTATGGTGGACCTATTTTTGGCAATATCCTGTGTCTTGAAATTGGTATACAGCACCATATCTCTGACACTGCAACACACCTGTACTTTGGCCCCATTATGGCTACCCACAGCATTGATGTCTTGCACCACTCTCTGCCACACCTCGTCCCAGAAGGCCTTATCTACTTTAGATTTTTCAAGGATAAGCATAGGGCCCATAATAACACCTCTGTCTCTGGTACAGTGAACTCTTCCGTATACTGTCATTTTCTTGCTCCCGTGACCAGATATGAACACCTGTGGGGTATGCATGTGGATCACTGTGCATGTAGGTGAGACTGTATGTGTACTTATAGGATCATAGGATCATAGGCGATTACTAGGCTATCATCCCAGAGGTCACTTTAAGCCTAGCCGTTTCAACCCAATGTAATATCGTAGAAGTACTAGCCAATACCCAAGATTGCATTTAGTGATGACTGCCCATGTCCAGGAGGGTTGTGGGTGCTATCTCTGGTAAGAATTTATGGTACCCCATCCACTCGTCCAGGTTCCTCTTCAACAGTGTCATAGAGGTGCTCTGTTTCGCATGAATTGGTAACCTGTTCCAAGGACATGGAAGTTGCTGAGAGATAAATCTGTCTGTCCAGTAAGTCCTATTTAAGTCACAGGCCATATTTAAGTCCCTGGAACAGGTAATCCTAGCCCCATATGATTTATGGATATGTAGTAAGTTCATTAGGTTTGGGTCTTGGGTTGCTCTATAGGCCAGGCATATGTCTCCACTAAGAAATCTATACGATACAGAGTATAGTGTCAGAGACTTTAGTCAGTCCATGTAAGGCACATGCTGGGGACCCTTGATCTTCTTTGTTAGAAACCTCTGAGGTCTGTCTAATTGCTGCAGGTGCTTAGTATGGTACATACCGAATGGGGCGTTATACTTAATTATGGGCCGGATAAGTACCAAGTATGGCAAGGGTTACAACTTCTTTAACTCTTGAGGCGATGCCTTTACTAATCAAGTGTGCTATGTAGAAAGCTTTCCTTACTACAGTAGACACAAGATGGTCGAAGTTAAGATCACAGTCAACATGTGATCCCAGGTCCCTTACCACTTCATGGTTACTTAATGTATTGTTGTTGATTTGATAGTGTGAGGGGGCACTACTTGCGACGAAGGGAATGATGATGCATTTCTTTGCATTCAGTTTGAAACCGTGACTAATAAACTAGTTGCTGGTCTGTGTGAGACCCTCCTGGAGTATACTGACATCATTTGGGGATTCAATGACTGCACCTAGTTTGCAGTTGTCTGCAAACCTGGTCAGCCACAACCCTTTAATTTTGACCTGCTTGTCAACAACATCTCAGCACCTTCTACTACCTCCATTTGGTGTCACAGAGATGCTTTTTAATATTCTGTCACCATTCAAACTCTGTGCCATACTGGCAGCAGCAATGGACCCATTGTCCCTACTTACCATTTGCTAGCACTGTCCTGAAAGCACATGCTGTGACCTATGTACACTGTGGCATGTCTTGCAGTCATGTGCATATGGCAAACATTGGTCTCCTGCCAGAGCATGACAATAAAATATCCTGGTCTTGTTGAGCGTGATCTCCCCCCATGCCAAACCAATAACCTGCCCTGCTCTTTATTCTGCTCCCAATGAAGGTGAGGCCTCTCCCAATAGCAGGACTGTAACCTGTCCAGTATTTATTCTCTGTTCCCTGTCATGGTGAGCTGCAGTCATGACATGTCATGACATGTCACGCCTGCTGCTATGTTACCTCTCATACTCTTCTGCTCAGTATCTGTTCCTGTTCTTTCCTTGCACCCTTGTTTCTACACATTGTAATCCTAAGGCCCCTTTCAAGTTGTCAAGTCTGTTGTAAGTATGCCTATATGGTAGAGTACTCTCACTCATCCAATATGTTTCATCCTGCAACGTGCTGACCAATCTTTTTATCACACTAAAATGGATCTTGTAATGCGGTAATTATGTTAATGAGGTGATTTAGCATGACTGTCTTTGAATCACTGCTTTAACACTATGTGCTATCAGCCAAAGTCACCACTTCCATGCTGATTTCTGCAGGTCCCTAGGCTGGGACGTCATGTACACAGTGTGCAAGAATATGAACATGCAAAGCTCATAGTGCTGCCTATCCATGCTTGTGATACTTTTCATTGTGCACAACAGAAGGCAGTACAGCAACAGATGCTATCCAAAACACAGAGTGCTAGACCATGTACACCAGTGCTTACAATAGTAAGGCTGGATCCTCTCCCTAACATCTGCTTTCCACTGGTGGAACAATTCTTGTGGTATCTTCATAGGTCACTCTACCTGTGCCTGCACTGCTTAGCACAGTATCAGATGTTCAACAATGCATGCCACATGATGCCCACTACATGGGGCCATGCATACTGGGTTACCATTTTCCTCCACATGCTGACCTGTATAGTGGACATGCCCTCTTCAGATACTACCTACAGCACGTCTGCCAAATGGTGCAGCCAGGAAATGAAAATCTTTCTCCATGTGCCACGCACGGGCTATATGTCCTGCATAAGGCTGATGTCTGGTACAAGCTTGCCAGTGTACTGAGTGATGCTACTGGCATCTTCCTCTCTGGTGAGCAGTGCAAGAACAGGTACAGTGACCTATGAAGATACCACCCTGAGTAAAAAGTCAATTCTTGAGAGCCAGTTGGCTAAACACCACTGAAGAAGGGTTTTCAGCTGAAATTAGTACTATGACACATGACTTTTAGGCAAGAAGTTATAGTACAGATTTATTAACTAAGAATGTAGAATATGTTAAATCTGAAATGTCTAGTGTGGCTAAACCATATTTACTTAGAGAAGGCAATAATGCCCAGAAGAACAGCCCGGTGAGAGAAGCTGGGTTTAATAAATTAGGATATATGATGAAGTACTAGAGACATTCTAGGCAGATTCAGTCCATAATTAAAATAAATTGGACTGTTCTTAGTTCTGATGTTAATGTTAGGAAAATATTAAGAGAAAAGCCTTATTTTGTATATAAGAAAGAGAAGAACCTCAAACAACTTCTTTGCTATAAAATTTTGATAAAAATGAAGATTTACATAGATTTAACAAAAGGACAGTTCCCTGTTATAACTGCACCTTTGGTAAGTTCATTAATATGGAAACATGATTTATACATCCTATAACACGTTAACTTTATGTTTAAGGTATTTGGGACATGCAATAGTGAACATTTACTTTACTTGGCTATCTGTGAAAAATGTTTGTGTTTTTACATTGGAAAAACTAACTGTAAATTCAAGGACAGAATTTCATCCCATTTATCTGATATAAGAAGGGGGGTTGAGACAAATGCATTTAGTAAGCATATCTTACATTGTGGAAATGAACATACATTTAAATTTAAGATACTGCAGAGTTTGCAAAGACAAGAGGGGGTGGCATTGCCAATGCCACAGAGAGAGCAGAATGCAAATTGATAAACTTTTTTAGATCTTAAGTCTATCCAGGGCTTAATAAAACTAATAGTATTAAACCCATTTTGACATTAAGATAAGCATATGTTAGTTAGAGTATTACAGTTGTCCTGTGGAGTTTTTTTGGGCAGTAATGAAATTTGTTAAGTTGACCATTGTTTTTAATGAAGGTTTTTAGTGAACTAGGCTTAGTCAACTATATTAATTATGTTGTTGTGTCTTTTCGGCTTTTCCCAGTTAGGGGTCGCCACAGCGGAACTCCAATTATGTAAATTGTATAATTATATAATGTGTTTGTAAGATATGTTATTTGATTGGCTGGTGTTCTATATTTATTCCGTGGTTTTAATGTACTGATTCAATCTTGAAAAAGAGTTTTAACTCGAAAGCTTGAAGTAATAAACCTTGTTTTACATGGATGGTCATGCTGTGCCTTTTTGTTACTGGATTTAATTTTGTGTTGATTCACCAGTATGTTTAGCTGTTCCAAACCTGCTTCCTGGACTTAGTATGTGGAACACTGTACTTTCTGATTAAAATAGAGCTATGCTGCACATGTGTATTAGTGTATATATTTTTTTCTCTTTCTCCCTTTGTTTCTTGTGTATACAGGGTCAGTTGTGGTGCAGAATGAAGTGCAATTGCAGCCAAGAGGCCTCCTCTCTATTCAGGGAGAATGACGGGCTCCTTAGGAGCTGGAGAATTCATTTATGGCATACATGGACACCTTTCAGGAGGAGGAAGAGGTTCCTTTTCCGAGAGTGGTCTGGAGGGTTCCCTCTGTGTCATCCAGAAGCAGGTGCAGCATCTGCTCATGACTGAGGTGGGATTTCAGTTGAACACCTGCATTGGCACCCTGGAGCATCTTTTTGCTTAGCTGTTAGAACTATATGGCCAACTTACCCCATACAGCAGGCCACCAGAGTTGACACCTATCCATGATGTCAACTGGACTAACATCTAGATGGATTACCCTTTGGACTGGTCCTTTACATCCCTTGTATCCTTCTTTCTTTATCCCCCATCACTGTGCTCCTCTTCTTTGTGCATCACTCTCCATACACTGTTTATTATCCGTTCCTACCCATCACCGTTGTTTTACCACTGACTGTCTTCCAACTGTCACCCCACCTTTTATATCTATACTTTCCCTATCAGTATTTGTTTGCATTGTGTGTTTGTCTGCACTAACTACATTCCCTGTAACCTACTTCCTCCTCAAACATGCTCTGTGTTGCTTTTCCCTATGCTCATCTTAAAAAATACCTATCACCTCAAGTAAAAAATATGCCCTTTTTCTGCCTCTTCTCTTCATGTTACCCTTGTGTGTTCCTCTGGTTTATCTTGTCCATTTTTAGTTTCGTCTTCTGCTAATCCATCTGCATGATGTATGCAGCACCACAGCATTATGAATCTTTCTGAATTACCTCACTCCCACCCCATAATCTGTATTTATTTTATTATTTATTTACATTTTTTTACCAGGTAGTGTCCAACTGGGCCAGGGCCCATTTTCAGTGGAGAGACAAATAGTTATCAACAATGTAGCAAAGTAAAAGATAAACAAGTTTCATACATGATAAAGGTAATTACAAATGCTGAACACATTTGATAACAGGTAGGCAGTTTATGATATACAGGATAATAGCGTGATAAGAAGATTAAAAGTATTGTTTTCTCTCTGTCTTTTTTTGTTTGTTTTCATTGGATAAGAGGAAAGGAACAGCAGATAGAAGTACAATGGGTAGGAGAAAACCAAGTGAGTATTTAATATAGGCTTAGTCATTTGTGTTTCCTTGTCATGTCATGTTGTATTGGTGAGTTATTTGTAACAAGTACCTGGAGTAGGACAGAATATCAGTAAGAAAAATACCATACCAATGCAACCAAAATGTTGACTTCACAAAACATATACATTTGAAGTAAGAGAATAAATATAATTCAGTGTTGAATTAGTGTGAAATAGAATTAAACAAATGAAATATAAAGAAAAATACAAAACAAATGCTTTAACAAATAAGATGTAATCTTGGGGGTTGTATTCTTCCTGAATTGCCCCCCCCCCCAACGCTATATATACTGATTATAGAGTTACATCGTACTTTACAATACAGTACAACCTTTTTCCAGTTATACAGTGGCTATGACTTAGTATATTTAGGGGTCTGGGGGTATGAATGGCAAAGCTTTTCATGCTGGGGGATGCAGGGAGCTCAATTTAATTATAATGCTTTTCCTTCACAATATTTCAGGATTCTGCTGCTTCATATTTCTGTCTCCTGAGAATTCATTATTTTCTATTTGATTTTATGTTATTCTTTTCACTGGTATTCTTTCATACATTAGATACCTGTATGTAACAAAATTACAACTAATACTGAAAGGGGTAGAATACAAAATTCCTGCTAAATTGAATAGGACCTCCAGACTTCACATTCCTGAAGTTACACTACGCTTATAAATCAAACACAGATCACAACATAACTATGAACAAAACTCAGAACACAATCGAATCGGTGTCTTTGGTATTACATTATAGCTCCCTCCAAAAGGGCAAGAAGATTTTAGCATGCAAGTTTACATTGGGAAATTATTTTGTGTATAATCCTTATATTCTGAGAGGTGACCAGAGATGCTACTGCACAGTATTGTTTCTGACTCTGAACTTTTAGTAAAGGCAGTAAAGAAGTCAAGTTGTGAGTCAAATTAATTTCTCTTAATCTCTTGATTACTATGGTTATCTGACCCTGATGCATTTCTAGAATCTAAACAAATGTCATTTTATGCCAGGGACTCGTGGTTAACCACGTGAAATTCACACTCCACTATCAGCTTGATTTTTAAAAGAAGACTAAGGTCAGATTAATTTTAATACTCTCAATATGCAAAATGTGCACATTAAGATTTGGCTATGCCCCCTGCATGAGGAGTATGGGAAACTTCCCCTACTAACACCCCAAATGCTATATTTTTATAATTGTTTCTTTATGTAGTTTTGTAGAAAGGGGCTCTCGGTGAAACAGACACTGAGCTTACCAATTGTGTTTGTGCATACACTAGATTAATCCAAACATGCTCATCAGTAATATAGTAGCTGACATATCATACTGCAATATTTTTGCAAAAAGTTGTGTAATTATTATAATTATTAAATACATATCTTGTTATTTTGGTCTGACATATCTGTGAAAGGCTCCCTATTGAAATATTCAGATTAAGACCACTGAGTCTCAAAAGAGCAAAAATAAAAAAAAAACATTTAAAATATAAGACAATAACAAATATTGGACATTGCTTTTCTCATTAAACTTGCTTTTTGCAGGGAGCAAGCCCACCTGCACACTGATGTTGGGGAAAAAGACCGCTCCACCCCTGAGTTTATATATACCAACTCTAAGGTCAGCTTACCATGGAGAAAAGTGAATATTCTGAAATATGGCAGACTCAGAATTAGTAAATATAAGCCATAATTTTTGGTTACTTGGTGCTCCCATTTTGGGACTCAGTAATCCTAGCCCTGACATTCTAAACAGTTACCATGATATTAAAGATTCAAGTACATGAATAATGTGATACCACAATGTTGCGGTTTTCAGGTGTGTTTCATACCAGTTTTAAACTATGTGGCTCAGAAGACTTACATCCCCTTTACCTGTTATAGTCCATATAATTTTACAAAATGTATCCAGGAGCTGTATAAGCCTCATATAACCAAAAGGCAGGTCATATGACCACTTTACATAATGCTGTCTTATGTTTATCACATGTTTTTTGTTCCCCCAGGACCATGTCTGATGTCTCTGCTACTGACACCCAATTTGTTTCAGGGCCATGGGAGCAGGTTAATCCTAGGCTGGATAACAGCTCTAACACTCATTTTTTCCATCATCGGATTCCTGATTAGCTGTGTGTTCACTGGTGAGAGAACATGGTATGGAGTAGGGAAACTTGTTGGCCTTCTGGGGCTTACTCACCCTCTTCCAGCAGATGTAGACCCTCAGCAGCTCAGTTGTTATCTCCTGAAGGAAAGGATGCCTGTTCATGTTGGATTCCTGTTGGTTTACTGGTGCCAAATGCCACAGCTACACAGTCATGGTTGGCTTGGTCTCCAATGGGTAGCACCTAATGCTCCTGCTAGGCGTCACCCTGTGTAACATGCCAAGTCAAACTGTCCCCAGGATGGGTGAGCGGGATTACAACCACTCACTCCAATCTTTCCCAGTCAGCTCCTATAGATACCCAAGCTGCTAATGGAACTTTGGTTTCCTGCACAACAGTATGGGCTTTGTCCCTCTGTGCTGTAGAGCTGGCTCCCAATTCTGCATGTTTGGTATCTTCTAATGAAATCTGTTGTAATTGGCAGGATGATAATTAAATTTTTGCAGAATACCCTTCAGATTCTAAACAACTCAGACTCACTCTGCCATCTCTAGAAATATATTCAAAGGTAATTTTCAATAAAAATGCATAATAAATGTTATACACCAACACGATTAATTGTCTTATTTTTATAGTATAGTGGGCGGGCTGTATTTTAGTGCACAGCCAAAAATTTGGACTTACAAACTCATACACATATATAAGTGCTTTGTTTTTAAGTTGACTGTTATATTTACCCAAAGAAGTGTCAGAAAATGCTGGAAATATCCACAGGTCATGTAGTGAAAGGTTCCTCATCTCTATCTAGTTGAAGTATACCTGTAATGTCATCCCTAAGTGGGCTAGTTAGGCAGGTAAACAGAAAATCCTCTGAACTATCTTAGCAACATGTTGAAAATGATAACAATCATAACGTCTTCACATTTTCCTTTGAATTTTACAATTTTTATTTTCTCCCAGAAAAAAAGAATAGGGCAGTGTTGTTCACTGAAGTTGCCATTGTAGAATATTTTCACAGGTTGAGACTTTCAGAATTATTTTATGATACATAAATACAGGAAAACACAGACAATGTGAATTCAGAAACAGGTACAAAAAAACTACCATCTTCACTCCTCCAAGCGTATGCAATGCAAAGTAAAATACTGTGTTTTAGACAAAGTGTGAATCATAGAATCTTGAATGCACAAAGACAGACCCGTTACAACCTCGCTCCCTCAGAAGGAATCCAGAACCATGCTGACTATATTGTTGAAGCTAATATACAGCTTTTGGATCACCCCTCCTGCAGACAGTCGACTGAAGATTCAGCTAAACAGTGCACAAAAGAACTAAAGACCTTAATAAATCCTTACCAGATCCCATCCAGGGAAAACTAACTGACCTCATTCCAAATCAGCTTAAGCCAGGAGTTTTCAATATGCTACCAAAAATCTACACACCTGGAAATCCAGGAAGACCAACAGTATCAGGCAAAGGAACCCTGATGGAAAGGAAGATGGAAGGGATGTCTGGGTTTGTGAATAAAATTCTGAAACCATTAGTCAGTGAGAGGTACAGCTATATGCACAATGCATTCTGTGAGATTATCGTGACCTACCACCTAACACTGTTTTAGCAACAATGGATGCCATATCATTCTACACAAACATCCCACATGATGATTGCATTGCTGCCTATGTCAACTACATACAAGAGAAAACAGATAACCACATCATTACTCCAGATATAGTGGCACAACTTTTAGAATTTATTCTGGCACATAACAATGTTAACTTTAATGGGAAACATTATGTTCTGACTATGGACTCTGCATGAGAACCTGAGTGGTTCGACAATATGCAAACCTAGAAGAGGAATTTTCTACAACACTGCACACACAGACCACTTGCTTATTTCCATTTTATTTATAATCTGGGCTCATAACATCAACACCCTCAAGGAATTCCACTAAGGACTCTACAGAATCCACCCAGTTACTAAATTTTCCATGGGGTACTTGAAGTATAACCTTCTTTGATACTAATGTCACAGTACAGAATGGGACATTAATGCGTCTACAAGAAACCAACTGATAGATGTGCCTGCACAGAAGCAGTAATCATCCCAGCCATACAAAGAAGTCACTTATTTACAGTCAGCGCTTCAATATTGCATAATTTGCTCTAGTGAGGCAGAAAGAGGCAGTTGGAACAGCTAAAAGACACCATCCTTGGACAAGGTCACTCTGCCAGGGAGTTTGACAGAGCTGTAGACAAAGCAGTACAGCTACCATGAAAACAGCTGATTCGGTGCAAAGAGATGAACCCATGTGACAAAGTTTCTCTAGTGACAACATATAAAAACTCTAGAAAATCATAAGGGATCTTCATCCAATGTTCAGTTAGGATGTGAAGTTGAGGGACATTTTTCAAGCACTCCCATTACTGTTATTAATACAACTGCTAAATCTAAACAATATTCACTGCATTTGATTAGATAAACCACATTTTTGGAAGTGCATGTAAAAAACCCTGTACTTTGAAACTTCTGTTCTGTGAACTCATTATGTTGAAAGTTATACAAATCCCCCCAGATTTACTAATCTTCCATGGAGGACTAGTCTAGTCCTGCACAGAAGCGGCCGCTTAGGTGCAGGATGGCAGCGTGCCATGCATATTAATGAAGGCACGCTGCCCGACCTCCTAGGCATACACGGAGCATGTACGAGTGCAGGGGGAATGTCTGAGAGCAGAGCACTCAGAATAAGCACATCCCTGCAAAGTAGAACAGCAGAAAGTGGAATTAAATGAGCAAGGCCACTCATAGGTGTCCGCATATCCCCACCAACAGTCTCCCATGTGTACAACAGCAACAGTACATATAAATAAACTGAAGAAAACACATCATATTTATCGTAAATCTGAGTACAGCTAACCGTAGGTGCACAGGTGTGCCCATCACTTAGCTATGGTTAAAGCAGCTGAAAAGGCTGAAGAGGATAACAAGGAAGATATTGTTAGATATTATGAATATAAATATGCTGAAAGATAAATTATAGAATAAAATGTTTGCTTGAATATATGTATAGAGTTTAGCAATGTAAAATGTGCATTCATACTATATGTATAACAGACAGGCTTCTCTTCACAGCATCAAAAAGAAAAGCCTAACAGAGCAATACTGGAAAGCAAGGATTATATGATTTTCTCATGTTTGCAGAACAAATATCTATTAACAGACATCCTTTTTTATAAATTCAGCAATACGTGATGTTTTTTCCAGTAGGAACAGCTTATACAGATGTTTCCTTTCAGAATGGCATCCTCACATCAGCAAAAGTGCTTACATCACAAAAGGACAATAGAAAAGTCTAAAAACAGACATTATGTGACTTCCCATAGAAGGCCAGAAAAATATACTGAGGAAATAACAACCTCTTGTGTGCGTGACTAGCTCTGTATTTAGCTATTGTAGTAATTCAGTTATGTGAGAGAAGGACAGAGAGAAGGACAGAGAGAGGTATTTTGTAGAAGTCATCATTCATATCTGTAATGAAGGAAAACTTTGTAAATATATGCTACAAATCTGACAGACTACGTGTGGTTTGTTATAAAATAAGTTATCTGTAACTGTGCTTATAGCTGCAAAATATATTTCTTTATCAGTGTGCAATTTGAAAGGCTTGACAGATGGAGTCATGATGTGTCTCTGATTCAGCAGTAAACAGCACAGCAAGACTGTGTGTCTTAAGAAGACTTCAAATCCCACAGTAAGCAAGCAAGCAAGCAGAAGTAAGCAGAGAGCAGCTCAATATAATTTTTCAATGGTGATCCTTTGACAACGTTCCTAGCCTGTATCCAAAAACAGGGGGAGTGAATGGGTAATGTCACTCCTGTAAAAGCACAGTAACGTTTATGTGAAGTACTTCAGATTTCTACAGTTTTCAACAGTTTGTAGCAATACAGTTTAATAGACGTCTAAATCTGGTGAGACTGCATTGCAGGAAGGTGGAGCAGTTCCATAAATTCTCCAGAAAAGGTACAAGACGAAGTTGTAAGACTGAATCTGCCAGTTTTGCTGTACCAACTTCACAAGTGACTACAGAAACTTTTCAACCATCTACAGTAAAGCAGCTTGGCCATCTGCCTGTCTGTTGACTGGTAAGAAAATTATTCTGTGTTACATACAGTATGAATGCCATAGAGGTAATAATAATAACAGAATAAATGTATATACAGTATATTAGCAAATGTAAAACCTTATTAGGGCAAGTTAATAGTAAGGCATTATGCAAATGGATTGCAATTTGATAGTAAGGCATTATGCAAATGGATTATATTTGACTGGTATCTGAAATAAAATCATGTGTGGTATAAAAATATTTATTGTGTGTACAATGTCATAAAAATACAGTGCATGACATTATCCAAAGGTTAGACTGTACAGACAAAAATTGTAAAGGTAAAGAACCAAGAAATGTTAATATGTTGACATTATATTCAAATGTTAGACAGTTATGTTCTGTCACCAGATGCAAAAGGTTTATTTCAGAGTTGCAACAACAGTCAAATCAGTTACTGATAGAAACTCTAGTACATTTTGTTACAAAGAAATGTAATAAACTTCTAAAAGACAGACACAATGAGTTCAGGAAGCTTAGACAAGTTATACACACATCTTTTCAAAAGTGCATAGGAGTTTCAAATTCAGCAGAATAGCTTACTAAAGAATGTCAGAAAGACCATGCAATATCACAGGAAATTCAACAGCAGTTGCAGGATAAAGGAAATAAATTAGCTCAACTGACAAAGACTGGGAATTTCCTGCATACACAGTTAATCTGTGCAAAAGAAATATATTTTATAATATGTTTATGTTTTGAAAATGGTTAAGCATGCATGCTAGGATGGTAAGGACATGACATGCTTGTATAAAGATATACATATACAAGACAGACATGCATGTGTGTTCTTGTCATCTAGAGTACATTTGTTTACAATGCACAAAAGCAAAAGGCAGACAACAGCAAATATAAATAAACATATGTTATAATTGTATAGTAACACCAAACAGTTAAAGTTCTGAATTTTAAAAATAAATAAAATCACAGATGGTATTAGTCAAACAGTTTTTGTAAAATTAATGGCAGGACAGTTAAATAGTTAAATAAAAAAATACTGAAATCCATGTAAGGTAATTGTAAAATAATGTCTATTTATGTTGTATAAATGCATAGTTATGCAAATCACAATCACATTAAAGGAAAAAAGCCAAAAGAATTAATTATAGTTTATAGAGTATAAAATGTGAGCTCAGACCTTCCTAGACTGAATGAATAGTTACAGGAAATGCTGGAAAGATAAGATAAACAACAAGACTGATTGCCAGGCAAGTAGCTTGAGTTTTTCTAAAGCATCATTGTTATTAAAACATACTTGTTAAAATGTTTACAAGCAACACTATTTAGTAATTGTAATAAAATGCCACAATTGTGCATAGATGTCACTGATAATCTGTTTGCAAGTAAATGTTAAAAGAGAAGAAAAAACTCAGTTGCATCAAGTACAGCCAGCAAATGGGCTATAGTATACATATAGTTCAAATCAATTGTGCAGGGGGGTGTAAATACCTACTAGAGGTAGAGGTAGTAAACAGCAAAAGCTTTAGAAAAAATTATCAAATCAGACAGGGGTCTATAGTTTGGTAACCTAATAAAATAAATGTATAACCATAGTGTTAGGCTGACATACATTCTATTCTCACAGCATAGGGCAGGTAAACAGTGGTGAAGTACTACAGGGGGAGAGGGGTACTTTCTCAGTTTTACACTGACTGTATAAGAGGGAGGGGCACTTTCTCAGTTTTACACTGACTGTATAAGCAGTACTGCACAAGGGTCTGAAATAAAGCTACATAAAAAATAAACAACAAGGGTCTGAAATAAAGCTACAGAAAAAAATAAACAACAAAGGTCTGAAATAAAGCTACAGAAAAAAATAAACAACAAGGGTCTAAAATAAAGCTAGAGGAAGAAATATATAATTCCTTCTTGACAATACTCTTTTATGGGGGGAAAAAACAGGTATTAGTGTATTAGAAATACTGGTAAACTGGATTAAACCTGACAGGATAAGATATTTTACAAGTTGTTAATAGCTGTCATAATGGTTATTATTGTATTGTTTAGTATTAAATTGTATTTACAACCTGTTAAACTGTAAAGCTATACAAGAGATAGTTTAAAAAACAAGAGATGATTTAAAATTGCTTTATTAAAGCTATACAAGACAGAATAAAGATATGCAAAATGCATAAATGTTTCTAATAGCAAGAATGGTCACTATTTTTAATATGTTTTTGGCAAAACAATGTTGGTATAAAAAAGCATCAATGTTTCTAATTGCTGAGTATGTAGTTTAAAATAACATGACATATGCATTTGGTGTCAATTCCACTAGATATTTCTAAAGAGACAAACATTTTTCAAGATTTTGCTTAATATTAATGTTATTAAATTTGTAAGATTAGACTAAATGTACTTTATAGTCATTGTATGTACAAATGCAGAAAAATTCAGTCGAAAAGTCTTAATGTCTAGTAAAGAAAACAATGGGTCCAGGGTACCTAGTAAATTGAAATGCATAAACAGCAAACAGTCTGTGTATCTAAGCCCAGTTCAGTATTTTACCAAGATGTTATTGAGCAGTTCAGAGACATGAACACAATGTGATGGTTAAAATGACATTAAAACTGTATATTTTTAGCAGTGTATAAATGCTTGCAGTAGCACATAGTTATTGTCTCTTATAGTTAATTCAACAGTTGCAAAGAGTTAATGAAACAATTCTAAGTCATAAATTAAATTATGTGATTGCAAAATAATAAATTAATCAAGTAAAATTAAAACAGACACAGCTCATAACTGATAAAATATTTTCACAGAATGGTCTGCAAAAGAAAAAGTTGTTAAATACATTCAGTTTTGGTAGTAATACTTTAATATCATTGTATTAACTATGTAAAATTGCATTTTGACTTGTATCAAAAAAGACTAAAGGTTTTATATAAAATTAATGTGTTTTTTATATGGAATGTTTTGAGTATGTTTAAAAACAGAGGGAATTGTTAGATATTATGAATATAAATATGCTGAAAGATAAATTATAGAATAAAAAGTTTGCTTGAATATATGTATAGAGTTTAGCAATGTAAAATGTGCATTCATACTATATGTATAACAGACAGGCTTCTCTTCACAGCATCAAAAAGAAAAGCCTAACAAAGCAATATTGGAAAGCAAGGATTATATGATTTTCTCATGTTTGCAGAACAAATATCTATTAACAGACATCCTTTTTTATAAATTCAGCAATATGTGATGTTTTTTCCAGTAGGAACAGCTTATACAGATGTTTCCTTTCAGAATGGCATCCTCACATCAGCAAAAGTGCTTACATCACAAAAGGACAATAGAAAAGTCTAAAAACAGACATTATGTGACTTCCCATAGAAGGCCAGAAAAATATACTGAGGAAATAACAACCTCTTGTGTGCGTGACTAGCTCTGTATTTAGCTATTGTAGTAATTCAGTTATGTGAGAGAAGGACAGAGAGAAGGACAGAGAGAGGTATTTTGTAGAAGTCATCATTCATATCTGTAATGAAGGAAAACTTTGTAAATATATGCTACAAATCTGACAGACTACGTGTGGTTTGTTATAAAATAAGTTATCTGTAACTGTGCTTATAGCTGCAAAATATATTTCTTTATCAGTGTGCAATTTGAAAGGCTTGACAGATGGAGTCATGATGTGTCTCTGATTCAGCAGTAAACAGCACAGCAAGACTGTGTGTCTTAAGAAGACTTCAAATCCCACAGTAAGCAAGCAAGCAAGCAGAAGTAAGCAGAGAGCATCAATATAATTTTTCAGATATATGTGAATGAAGCAGGACAGCAATAGTGTAGTGAGCAGGGCGTCTGCCTAACGAGCAGGCATTCCCAGTTCGAGTCCCACTGCAGCACATACCATTCTCCATGTGAAATCTGTATATGAACATTTTTTTTCTCATATATTTCCTGTATAACCCACTAAATAACATTAAATGTGAACTGGACAACTGTATTAATAAGGCACTAGTAAGCAAGTGTAAGCACAAATAAGCAGTAGTAAGCATATATAAGCACTAGTAAGCGTGTGTAAGTGCATTTGAGCAGGGGTAAGCATTCCCTACACAGATTAAGCAAAGTAGAAGCAAACTGAGTGTTAGAAACTGTAACTGGAGGTTAGTAGTGCTTAGCTCTGCGCAAACCTGCGCACACCCACATACAACCGCTTTAATGTGCCATAATCACTCAGTACCCAATGGCCCATGTTCTGCCTAGCAACAAAATAAACAGTTCCTGCCAGGCTCAAACCAAGCACCCTGCACACCATCGACAGCGGGAATTACCACAAAGCTATGACAGATACAAATAAAGTTGACGTTGTCAGAAACATATCATCCAGTCCAGTCATGCAACAGCACAGAAAATATAGACCTACAGTTAGATGGACATGTGTGTGCAAATATATTACTATCTAAACAGATACAACATATTCATAGATGTAGTCACATATGTATATATATATATATATATATATATATATATATATATATATATATATATATAAACTATCCACATATATATATATATATATATATATATACATATACAAATATATGAACAGATATACATGCAAATGCCGACAACTACACATATATATGTCAACATCCATACGTCCACATATACACAGCAAGTTACACATATGTACACAGAGAAATGTCCCCATAGGTATATACGGACATAGTTAGAAATATGTAAGCAAATATATACACCCACAGACATCTATAGATAGCAATGGTAGATTAACAGACACATATATGTCCACATGCACCGTGAAAGGCCTTGACAGGCCCCAAACAATATACGTTGCATACGAATTTCCATACCCCCCCACCCAGACAAACACGACTGCCCTGCAAAACACTACCAAGCTCAATGTAATGTATGTGTGTCATTGAAATAGGGATTTAAATTAGTCTTTGGTCATGTTCCACATGTTGATATCACATCCCCCTCTTCCCCACCCACTTGGCGGCCCGAGCAGTACAGACCCATCCAACCAAGGCCATCCACTAGCCATACATGCATTACCCACAGTTCTGCTTCCCCTCACCTGCTGCACACACATGCAGCCACCATCTCAACCCTGGTTACCAGCCCGTAGCTACCACACCATTACACATTGCCCCCCCTCCACACCCCCCCCCTCGGGACCCATCCCTTATGTTGTCTCGACCCAAGTATTCTAGGTCTGGCACACGCCGTAGTCCATGCACATAGCCATGGGTACCTATGTAACTCTGGGTGTAGACGAAAGTTGTATACCCAATGTTCAGGCTGTCCCTAATGGATTTAGTTGTAGGTATCGCAAAGCATACATGGCACACAAGGTTGGCCGGTATGCACACAAAGCATTACCCAGCAATAACAGGCAACATGACAGGATATGTAGCTAAATATGTAGAGGTATGTGTGTGTATATATATACCCATAACTTCATGGAGATATACCTCTCTCTCTCTGTAGTACAAATGTATACATACATAGACAGACATATATAAATACCCACATATAGATATATACATATACAGCCACCCATACATCCACATGCCGTTTTATATACCTATATATATATATATATATATATATATATATATATATATATATATATGTGTGTGTGTGTGTGTGTGTGTGTAAATATACACAGATATATAGCTAGGATATGATACAGCTGTTAAGGATTATATATGTTCACAGGCCATGCCAATGGGGGTGAGGGGCCCAATCAACAAACGTGTAACACATAGCATCAACCCCCCCCAAGCTAGACAGGTGAAACAGATAAATACACAATAAAAGTAAACAAACCACTGCTTCCCGGACTACAGGCAGGATACTACCAGTGGGAGAGACCCGCCAAGTCTAATCTTGAAACAAAGACAAGAATGTCCCTTGCGGGACAAACCCAAAATTATATGGCTATTTGGCCTTCCAGCCATTACACAGATAACATACAGCAGGGCATGCATGTACCCGGACCACAAGGTTGGGGAAGCCTGATGACCCATGGGGTGAGACAACATACGTGATGGGTCCCAAGAAGTGGGGAGTGGGCAGTGTGTACTGGTGTGTTCAGACCCAACCTGCACCCGGAGTAAGGAAGAGTGCCAAAGAGGAGGTGTGGGTGGGGAACTATGGGTAGGTAATTATGGGCCTAGGCGTGGAGGTGTTGGCTGGAGTGGTTCTATGTGGACCGCCCCAGGGATGTAAGCAATAGTGTGCATTGGGCAGACCCGACACCTAACGAGCAGCCACGCTCGGTATGAGTCCCACAGCAGCAATGTCTAGTTTACATGGCAAAGGACGGTGTAACCAGATGTGTTGTTGCAAACCCATTAAATGACAACAAAGAACACATGGTCACAACACCCCACTGTAGACATGTACGCCAAACTAATTGGCATCACAAGGTAATATTGCTGTCCTCACCCCCACCCAGGGGTATGAGTGTCCAGACCTACCCCCAAATGCAGGGTATATACACAGCTGTCGCTGTAGAAGAAATGACCAGCTGTGGACCTTCCTGTCAGTCGTCCTGCACATTCCCTCTGTGTGGCCCAATAACACCCCTTATCTATCGACCCCTGTTTCATTCTTTGTAATGTTCACAGTCACAAGTAGGTGACACCCTCCACACAACTATATTGGCAGAATCTGGAACCCCCAACCCAGGTGTATTACCGCAGCTGTTCCAGATGACACATGTAAATAATACATGAAGGGAAAATTCAAGCACACTTGGATCACCACCTGCTCACCACCTGGTGAAGTCCACCCCCCCCAACTAACACTCCATACCCCTACACCAACTACTGACACTGACACCTCCTGTCCTGCTTCACATACATATCCCAACACCCTGCAAACCTGCACTACTGCTCCCCCACCAATCAGTCGAACGGCCTACTATACAGTTAAAATGCCCCCCTCCACCTACCCGCCTACACCTTCACTATTCACATCTACTCTACAACACAGGTATGGCATAACTAAACCTAGCCCAAATACCTGAGTGTAACCTATCCAGAACTGCTAAACTGGAATCCTACTTCACCTTACATTGACCTTCGTGAACAGTCATACCTGACATGTACACCTGACTTAAGCATGTATAATACCGACATGTTCATGAAGTAGCACGGGGGTATGGGGCAGCAAGCTGAAGTGTGCCTGTTTGGGCAGTGGTAAGCAATGCCCACACTGGTTAAGCAATGTGGAGGCCAACCCAGTGTAAGATGCTGTAACCGGAGGTCAGCAAGCCTGAGCCTTGCGCACACTAGTACATACCTGCATACACTTCCCCCGCAGTGCCTCAGGCATGCTGTAGCCCACAGCCCTCATCATGGCCAGTAACAACATAATCAGCACTCCCAGGTTCACACCCCCCCCCAACCCTGCACACTACAGTCCAAGTGAGTTACCACGAAGGCTTGGCAGATATACAATCAGCTGCTGTTATCACAAACATATCATCTGGCACAGTCAGTCAACAGTACAGGAAATGTATGTAAGTATGTACATTAATACCAGCAAACATGTGCACATTGCTCAATCACAGTATTCTGAGCAGTCTATGAGTATCAATGAACAGTGCCTGTCCACACATTCTGTGAGAACAGTAGTCTTGTATAATACTGAAGAGAGGAATGGAAAATGGGGCTGGTCTGGTGTGTGAGCAAACCGCTGTTTCTCAAACCCCTGGCAGGATGCTACCAGTGGGAGAAACAGTGTAGACCAGAAAAGACTACTTGTGACACAACAACAGGTCCATCCCGGGCGGGATGCACCAGACTTTGTGGGTCACTATGATGTTCCCACCAGTATCGGAGGAGGACCAGGGAAGGCTCAAATGCATGTGGACTAAATGAATGAAGAGCGTGCAGAAGGTTGCATCGAGACAGTAAAATGGAGGAGTACTGAGACGTGCAGAGAGGGAAATGTCTGGAGGTGTGGTATGGCAGGGCTAGCAACTGGAGAATGGATGGATGCTGTGTACGTGGAGCTCAGGGGCCGGGGAAAGGGAGCATGGGTATGACATTAAGGTAGAACTATGCATATTAAGCAGAACTGCAGTAGTGTAGTGGGCAGAGCATCTCCCTAATGTGCACGCATTCCCGGTTCGAGTCTCACTGCAGCACATTCTATTTTCCATGTGAAATCAGTATATCAACATCATTTTGCTGTATAACCTACTAAATGACATTTATATTTGAACAGGAGTACTGCATTACACATAGACCTAGTCACTATTCAAAGGACATGAGATGACACACAGGTATGTATACACATACAACCTTTAATGGTGTATGCCATGACTTACTGCACATAGATCTAGACTTATTTAAACAGTGAGGAATGCAAGCTCCACACAAAACAGTAGATGCAGACAGTGTGGATATATAACATACTATGCTATCCAGGCCAAGCCCATTAATTCGACAACTGTAGACAAAAGATTTGCTGTCAAGATAGGTAACAATAAACAATAACAGATGTAGGTCAGCAGCTGCCAGTTACACCCTGTAGTCAAGGTCTAAGGGGAAATTTATTACTTGTGCTAATGTCTATGTATCTGTCACATGTATGGACCCTGACCAACAAATGTTGCGGGAGTCCACAATTTGACTGGGCTGATAGCAGGAATGCTAGCAGTAAATAATGATAGGCCAGTACCGAACGACCCCTAACCGTATCACAGCAGGACAAAGCCAGCCATATATGTGGCGGACAGAGGCAGGAACACAGGGCCATACTCGTAATATTGCTGTTACACACCCTGCAAATTGCTGGTGTTACAGGATTCATTGCAACATACCCTTATGCAGGAATAACACATCAGGAACACAAATGGAAGTAGCCATGTACTGATAGCATGCAACAGACAGATTTCCGGGGATATATCTAGGACAAGACCTGTGTGGTGCACAGGCAAAAGCAAACATACAATCCACTGGCCATCATGTGGATAGGCCCACTGTTGAGAGCTATGCAGACAGACTGCATTCCATCCTAAACTACTATGTACACGCAAACACTGCAAGACCAGCAATATACAATGCACATAACAACACTACTCACTCTGTCTGTAGGTCTGGAACCTCTTACGATTGTGTAGTTGCCCTGTGTCTGCAAGTCCCGCTGTAATAGGTACTGCAATCTGCCATCTGTAACACTGCTGCCCACATACAGGAAGGATGTCCTCCATACTGGAAAGGTGAAGGGATAATGCCCACATGCGTAAGCAATTTATAGCACTGGGTTACCATGACAATGGTTAACTGAATCACTACACAGCAGGCTGCACGCAGTCAGCAACTGTTGCACACTGATTGGTGCAGAGCACATCACCTGATCATGTGCATCACCTACAAAAGCCATTCAAACCAACTCATTCACTCTACTGGAGAGGGAGAGAGACAGAGAAAGAGAGAGAGAGAGACGCAAAAAAATAAATAAATAAAATATAAAACGAAACTCACACACAGTGGGAAACAAAAACGTACAAGCCAAAACCAGGAAGGTGTCAGACCTGTCCAAAGAATAAAAGGTATGTAAAACATAACTGTATGTAATTTAATGTAGTATGTGGTATAGATTAATAGGGCATATGATGTTGAATGTTTGATATCTGCCATCTGTAGTTGTCCCTGTAATCATGTCCCGCTGAACAACTGCTCTGGACAATACTGTCTGCCCCTGTAAGCAGTGGAACATACCCACCAACTGTGCAGATCAGCAATGAATGACAAAGATGTCAGCCATAATATCTGTGTATGTTATGTTAGTGTGGACAATAGCTGGTGGTGGATGTACTGCCATCATGATAGACACATGGGTGTCACAGCACACCACTTGCAGGACAGTCATGTTAATGTGTAATGTAGCATGCACAAATGCCATAGGTGTGTAATAGGCATACCAGCAATCTCACACCATGTTTACCACCCTAATGTTAGTCTGTGTTCACATGTGGCACCTGTCTGTGTTGCAGCAAGGCAGAGCAGTGCAGCTGTGAATGAAAGACAGTTACAGAATGCGGACCAGATGTCTGTATACACTTCACATATCTGTGTGATACAGAATGTGATGTGTATGTGTGCAGATACACAGACACTCATATAGACATAGGTATATCAACAACGTACAACATATATCTACACATATATGTACATAGATGTATATTTATACACATGGCATGCAGGTGAAATAGTCTGTAACAGGCCAGCAAAGATAAGTGTCCCCACAGGGAGCATGGCTACAAACACATAGCACAAAGCATAGCACATACACATAGCACAAAGCTTGGTACAATACAACATATGTCCCAATGGTAGGTAAGCAGCTGACATAACAATTGCAGGATGTGAATGGTTTGTTGTAGCTGATATGGTGTGGAGGAGACAAATATGTGTATTAAGAGCTATGGTAACCCTGCTGTATGGGTGGCTCAGACCTGTTTCCATCTTTATGTCTTCCAGGAAACATGTTGCATAGTCGTCTTCCCGCATACAGCGCTGCTGAGACAGAGATCATCATCGACCACCTGGTACAGCACTACGAACTGCTGTTTGGGTGGACAGCCCATGACCCGTGGGAGAGGACCGCCCTGTGGAACGAGTTAGTCCACAGGGTCAACGATGTTGTACTGCATAACCGTAGCTATGAGCAGGTCCGGCATCATTGCACCAACTTGCTTCACCATGTACGTCAGCGTGCAGCTGCCATAAGAGGGGAACACCTTGCAACAGGGGGGCAACCCACCCATCCACCCCACCCATCCACCCCTCACCTGTATGGAGGAGCTTCTCAGCAGCCTTGTGCCACCTGGCCACTTGCAGCATCAACACCTGGCAGGGCACATCTTGGAGGTGGTTGCCAATGACACACCAGCTAAGGAGCATGAATGTAAGGCCCCAGGGCACATCAGTACTCCACTCTTGTATATGCATCTGCATCTGTACAGGTACATCATGCAAAAGTGAGATGTTATATACATAGTCTGCTGCTGTGTAGTAGTAATAAACAGTTGTGTACAAGCTGTAATATTGTGCAACTCTACTGTTGATGTAACGTAATGCTGCACTCACCTTTTATGAATGCCACAGCTGTGGCCACTGACATCAGCTTACTTACACTCCTATGTAGGTCCATCCAGGATACCACCATGGCAGCAGCCCGTAGCTGGTGAGTATGGTTCATGTTCATGCATGATGATAAACTGGGCATGTAATAGCTATGGGATATCACATGCACACATCTAACACACCTACCCATACTGTATGCTGTACACATTCACATTTTATTGCTGTGAAATGCACTGCATCACAGTAGAGACCATGCTGGGGTATCGGAAGGGTACAACAGACACATGCAAGATAACTAACATCCTGTCAATGTGCAATGTGTCCACAGGGATGTGAAGTGTGGCAGTACATATGGCTTACAGTAGGGACATGTGTGACTCAACACCACCATGACTGCAGCTGCACAAAATCAGGTTAAGTAAACATTGCAGACGTAACCCTGACCCCACAGCACTCGTGACAGCAGTGTGTGCACTCCAAGGGATGTGCACATGAGTAGACCTTGCAGCCATGCAAAGGTCTGGAACATGTGTAGGGCACCCCCCACAGCCATGGTAAGGTCCACTCATTGTCAGTGTAATAGTCATGTACTGGTCATACATGCACTGCTGATGTTGCGATCTGTAACGCAGACATCAGGCATCCACAACTGATAGCTGTTCACATATCATCCCAAGTATGAGTTGCTACAACACATAGGGGCTGTGAGCATTGGAGCTGACATAACCGACACAGTACTACAGATGCATTAATGGTTTCTACACCTGCGAAGTATGGTGCACAGTACAAGGCAGGGTCTGGAACAGGTCCCCAGTAACATTTTGCACAATGGTGCAGTGTTAACATGGGAAAGGGCCATAGGTTCATAGGTTCATAGATTAGTACTAAGCTAACTTCCCTTGCGAGCCATTTTAAGCCTAGCCAATTATCCCTTGTGAGACTCAAACCCCACACCTTGTGTTTGTAAGGCAAACACCTTAACCATTAGGCCTCCCTCCCAACCCCTCCATCACCTACCAACACAGCTCATGCCTCACACACATGTATACTGCCACTAGCATGATGTCACTATAGTTGCACTGCATGCTGTTGAGCACCATATGTAATGCATGTTGACAGAAGGGTAATGGGAGGACTGTGTGTACAAATGTTGTGAAAATCCACATGTAGGAGTATGGGGTGTGTGTGTGTCTCGATTGTGTTTGTAAGTGCAATCTAGTGGAGTGTGGACGATGCATGTCAGGGGTGTGTGTGTGTGTGTGTGTGTGTGTGTGTGTGTGTGTGTGTGTGTGTGTGTGTGTGTGTGCGTGAGTGTCCATCTATGCACAGGCGATAGTGGGATTGACCACATGGCAGTACTGCCCGTTGGGATTGTGCTGTACATAGAGTGAGACATGGGACACCAGGACAACCTGTCAGGTATGTGAACACAGGACAGCTGATAGCATAACAAGGTCTGTAGCATGGAGCATGCATTGGGAGGTGCAGTACATACCAAGTATAAACATCATATTGCCAGCAGCAGATAGGTAACTGTCTACCCACATATGTAGCACTACAAATGCAATGGCGAATTACCACAGCACATCAGTGAGTGTATCCAGGTAGTACTGTTGCCCGCATGATGGGTTGCTTGTGCAGTAAATGTGGCATGGACTGAGCAAGACTGTAGTATGAGGCTCTGGTGTGTGACATATGTAGTGAATGTAGCAGCCCCAACCATATAGGGGCCTCGTACACCATTACTGCCCATACACAGGATAATATAGGGTGACAGCAGTGAGACCATGTACAACCTACTCCACTCAAGTCAGGGAGGCGATGGAGTGACAGGTCAGGTGTTGTAACCACACATGTAGGCATGGAGAGGAATGATATGTTAATGGATAGCAGTGATGCATGTATATTAGCAAGTGCCATGCAGGATGAGGAACATATGTAACTGACTGTGGGACTGTCTGTAAACTCAGGGAAAGTGAGGTAGTAAGGTGGCTGTCAGTGTGAGTGTGTGTGTGAGTGTGTGTACTGTTATGCAATGCTGTACAGGTCTTAACGTGTGTATTTGTTTCCCACACAGGTGGCAAGGTGGGTCAGGGTCCCTCCTGCACGCAAACCGAGGTAGGTGTCCCTACAGACACTGATGATGATGACGGTACAGGTGAGGCACAGGTGGGGTTGTCAGAGGCCGACACTGTGCCAACATGTGTCATCACCCACCTAGCCACCCCAAGCCCACACACAGTTATAGTGCCCCTACAAACCACATGTGGCCATAGCAGAGGGACAGTTGGCGCTTGGTGGCAATTTTCAGGAAAGTGTGGTGTCCATGCCAACTGTGTCAGGTCATAGTCGGCATAGCCAGATGTCCAGAAGGCCCCTGGCAGAGGCGCCACAACTGGTACCACCAGGAGCATGTTTCAGGCCATAATGGAGACACAGGCACATATGGAAATGCACACCAGACAGGCCTTAGGCTGCAGAGTCTGCTTTTGCAGTTGTAAGTGGCAACCTCCATGAACTTGCTGGTGCCTTCCGTGAATATATTGAGGTCATGGATAGACGGTGGGGTGAGATGGTTGGCCTCCTTGACCATGGTATGTCTGTACTAGAACATATGGTGGGAGTGGTACGATGGCCGCATGGAAGTAGGCCAGAGACACCAGCAGCTGGTGGTCAACATGGATGTGCCAGGATGCACAGCCACTCCTGTAGTGGCAGTAACAGCCCCAGCACACCACAGGGGCTGCTGTCCACACCACACCACAGTAGGCCTTGTGCACGTGGCCCTGGCCAGTCCAAGGCGGGACATGGTTCCAACGGACATATGTCATCATCAGGGGAGAGTAACACCTCAAGGTCTGTACCTGCACATGCCCATGGAACCCCTGGCAGGCACAGTCAGTGTGTCCATGGCCAGAGGCAGTGAACTGTACACCCTGCCAGGTATGGTCTGCAGCTGTCCAACATTACACGTATAGGACAGCCACATGGCGGAACTGTGTGCATCCACACACACACACTATGCAACCACACCTAGGGCGACCCCATACCGACACACCACATCACCACTCCCCAATCAATGAACCACACCCCTCACCCACACACATGGTGACACATGTTTGGACCACCCTCAGGCTCTGGCACACATGGAACACACCCAGTGCATATGATGATACCTGTGCCACATCCCTGTCATCCATAACATCGATGAAGGGACAGGCTACTATGGTTCTGATGCACACAGTGACTGTAATGGAATGCCACAATGTACCGCAGTGTAGAATGTAGTCTGGGGTAATGTGTACTGCATACATGTCAGGTAGTGTAGCCATGCAGCTAAAATGACTTTCACACACCCTGTGCATGTGGTACCTGTGCCACATCCCTGTCATCCATAATATCGATGCAGGGAGAGGCTAACATGGTTCTGATGCACACAGTAACTGTGATAGAGTGCCACAATGTACTGCAGTGTAGAATGTAGACAGGAGTAATGTGTACTGCATACATGTCAGGTAGTGCAGCCATGCAGCTAAGATGACTTTCACACACCCTGTGCATATGATGATACCTGTGCCACATCCCTGTCATCCATAACATTGATGCAGGGACAGGCTAACATGGTTCAGATGCACATGGTGACTGTGATAGAGTGGCGCAACATACTGCAGTGTAGAATGTAGTCATGGGTAATGTGTACTGCATACATGTCAGGTAGTGTGGCCATGCAGCTATGATGCATCTCAGCTGTTGGTAACACCAGTTGTTATCCCCATACTGTCATCCATTTGTGCTGTAGGCATACACGTGTCAGCAGGAGGATGGTCTGCAGTCATATTCCACAAGGGTATGTCAGTGTGGTGACACTATGGCTGTAACATATGTAGTGTACAGTTGCACATATGCCACAGGTATGTATAACAGTTATTGGCCATGCAAAATTGACTGGTGGCCTGCTGGCAGAGGTATAATATGCACCCTCATGTTAACCCATCCACATACACACACACATCCTTACTTGGCGACACTGTGTCTAGACCCCAACCCAGGTATGTAGTTCTACTGAACTGTGTGGCTGTCATTACATGCACGACACCATCTGTAGGGTGAGGTGTGAACCAGGTCACGTGCTACATGCAGATCATCCACAGACACGTACAATATGGTAATGGAGGATGTAATGTTTGTATATGGAGAATACATAGTGTGGCATACCATCTACACACTGACTGACACATGACAGGTAGACACACATCTTTGAGACCTGGTTGTATAGTTGCTAACTAGTCCATGTGTCCAATGTGTTACAGGTAGGCTGCACACAGCACATGTGCAACTGGGCTATATCCTGTTATCTGTTACCTTTATGGGTGATGGTGACATTGGCCACCTGAGAGTGGTACGTGGGCCATATATGAGGTGTACCATGGTGTAAAGCCAGTGTACGCAGCACTCTCATCCCCCACTGGACATTGTGCACACTGGAACCCATCTTGATACTCTAGCATACCCACTATCACACATTCATATACAGTAATGTGTATATAGGTGAAGTATATGGTACTGCACATCCAGATACCTTAAGGCAGCTCAGCCCTGATACCCATACATTTAGTAGCAGCCTAGGTCATTTCTGGTGCCCCCCCAGACTCAGTAACACAGGGCTATATACCACTGTTACATACACTGGGCTCTGCAGTGCATGAGGGCACACATGTATTGTGTAGGTGGCACCCACACATATATGGCCCCAGCCCCACCATATGTGTGGGGGTTACAACGGCAGTGGACTGATGGCAGACATGGCAGTGTGTTATACTCCCAGCCCACTATGGATCAACCATCAACATCATGACATATGTACAAAGCTTGGTATGTAGGTGATGAACAGATGCTGGAATACAGGCACATATGTGGGCAACTGTTGCCATACACTGCACAAGGTGCAGGTGTTACAGAATAGTCTGTAACATACCCTTAGTCAGGGAATTGATGGTAGAGATGGTCATGGATGTAGCCATGTACTAGTAACATGCAACACACACACTGCCAGTGTATTATCTGACACAAGACCTGTGTGGTGGATAGGCAAGACATGATAGGCACAGCTCCAGCCAGCATGAGGATAGGCCCACAGTTGTGTGCTATGCAGACAGACTGCATTCCATGGCAAACTAGTATGTACACCCACACCCTGTAACACCAGTACTGTACAAAGCATAACACAACTCTACTCGCAGTCTGTCTGTACTTCTTGATCCTCCTACAAATATGTGGCTGCCCTGAGTGTGCCGGTTCTCCTGTAAGGGGTATTGCTACATGCTGTCGGTAGCACTGCTGCCCACACACAGGACGGATGCCCATCACACAGGAGATCTGATGGGACCACGCACACATGATGTGAGAATCTACAAGAGGTGGTTGCCATGACAGTATTAATTGAGTGTAGTACACATGTGTAATCGTACATCTGGCTATCTGGATAGATATATGTACATATATTCCCACCATATGTCCTGGATAAAGTGTAGGCCAACCCCAGCCCGTATGTTCCCAATGTCGTAGCTGCAGGGGATGTCAGGTATGTATAGCAGGTATACTAGTAGGCTATTGCTACTGTCATTGGGATTGTCTTCACAGACATGGTGTGTGTGGGAGGTCACATCTGCTTATAACATGTGTGCCATTGGTTACTGAATGACATCCAAAGGACATCAGTGTACAGTACCACTGCTAGCACGTAATGCCACTGTGGACTGCAGCAGAGATATTGGCCAGTATATGTGGAGGGTCTGACACAGTCTGTACAGTCCAGAGGTATACACATAAGTTCTCAGTGCTACACGTGTACCATGCCTGACAATATGGATGTGGATGGCCATGTAGATGGGTATAACACATAAAGACCGGTATATGATGTCCACCATAGGTCATGCATTCACACACCCCTGCCTGGCCTGTAACGGTATGACAGCTGGTACAGGAGTGCCATGGCCACATACTACACAATAGGTATTGACATACATCTGCACTGCATCCCACTGCCCTTTCTGACATACATGACTGTTAAGGGAGGGCCAGCAGTGGGGCATCTAGTTAGTATCTGCACATGACATCCCACTGGGTAGGTACACTCAGCTGCTAGGCATGTCACAATGCACTGTGCAGGCTACAGGCAGACTGGCTCAACACTGGCCTACATCTTCCAAGGGGGACTGCACATGTACCTGCATATAAAACAGGCTCAATAGGCATGTCACAGCACAGGGTGTGATACACCTGTGTGACAGTGCATATGCACAACCAATGTGAACACAGCCACAGCCACATATGGTTAGCTAGCATGGTATTACAGTATATGGACTATCTGTTCAACACCATCCTCATATGTGCCACTCACAGATTAACCCTTCATATACTGGCCTGCTACACAGTTTGGTCTAGTGGCTGTCTGTGGTATGGAACACGTGTGTATATGGCCCTACAAACATGTACGCCACTACAGTACCATACAGTGGGGCAGCATGTAACATCTGATAGTAGGATAACTAGAATAATGTCATCTACCACAGTCTGTACACAGGCTAAGGTACATATCAACACTACACACACTGTTGACATTCACCATAGGTACACAGACCTCAGTACTGTACGAATATCCACAGAATGTGCAGGTAATGTCATGTAATGTAACCCCTACTGAACATAACATGTGTAGCAGTCAGATATATTAGTGGCTTGTTCTCAGATATGATGCCACAATGCATGGTGCACAGCACATATTCACCACTTCATGCAAGACATATGTACAAAAGTTGACAGAGGTGTGGCTGGGAGCACATACACAGGGCCAATATTGACATGTTGCTGTGATAGCTACATACATTTACTGTTGTTACTGGGTTGTTGCAACATATGTCCTTTGAGGGATGTGACTACCACATCTTTCTCCATTCACTGACTGCATCCTCACACTACCTTCAGCAGTCGACAGCTAGATGTTCCTTGGGTGACACATGCAACCATGGACACAACACTGCCCGGGCTGCAGATGGCCCTGCAGAAGGAGATTCCTCATAAACATGGAACTAACATGGCAGGTATTGAGACATGTACAACAGCCATATCCACACAAACACTGTTAAAGCAACTTTACTCCAAATGCAGCATAGTGGCACTTACAGTCTGTAGTCAGGTCAGGCATATCTACCTCCTGTTTGTTGCATTGTTTCCACAGTGTATGTTGTTAGAGGTACACCGCAATCCATCTGAGATGCTGTTTGCCACACAACAGATCTAGTTCCTGCTCATAGTGGGTGAAAAGGGCCAACACCACCATGATGTTCTTAGGAACCGGAGTGTGTTTCCATACAACTGGCTATGGGAATGTTACCACAGCTGTTTCACATGCAATCAGCTAGGGGAGAGCTGCAATTCATGCAGAGACCATCAGCTGATCATGAGCATTACTTACATTACACATGCTTCTGACTAAGCAAAGCAGGTGTAGGTCTCCACATCCACCTGATAGGGGGTGGGGGACACAGACAGAGGCAAATACATGTCAGGGAGGGTTGGGAGGGTAAAACTGAAGCATGTTTGTGTCACACACCTAGCAGCACAGGGTATCAAACCCCTGACAACTATGTAATGCTAACACAGTTCGCTGCAATTACTGGATGCGCCACATTGGATACCTGTTGTGCAGCACTCAGAACATATATGTGATGGTGAGTGACATCTGCAACAGGGATACATTAGCTGTACTGTAGGTGACATACATGTGCCTGTTGGCATGAACAGGTGCCAGCATCAACACAGCCACACTCTCACAAGGACACACACATTGACACATAGTTTCATAGTTTCATAGTTTCATAGTATAGTACTAGGCTATCTGCCCTAGGGCATTTATAAGCCTAGCCAAAGTGTATGTGGCTTTCACCACCCCATGTAATGATACAAAAGTGTATAATTTAAATTAATTTTAGTTTACTGTGCCTCTATCTAGCAATGACACAGAGATGACCCCCGGGGTAAACCTATGATCACCCATCCATTCGTCTAGATTTCTCTTGAAGAGAGTCAGTGAGGGGCTCTGCCTAACATGGACAGGTATCCTGTTCCAGAGTGCGGGAAGCCTCTGGGTTATGAATCTGTCCCTCCAGCATGTCCTATTCATATTTGTGCTGAGGTTTAGATCTTTAGCTCTCGTGGCTCTGATGGATTTGGATTTTTTGAGGTGGAGCATGTCCATTAATTCTGAATTGGACATGGCCTTGTACGTAAGCCACAGATCGCCTCTGAGCAGGCGGTATGCTACTGAATAGAGCTGGAGTTTTTCAGTCTGGCAGCATATGACATATGGTGGAGACCCTTGATCCTCTTGGTAAGGAACTTTTGGGGTCTCTCCAGCTGCTGCAGGTGCCGGGTGAGGTACATACCAAATGGGGAATTGTACTCAATCATAGGCCTGATAAGGGAGGAATATAAGGGTACAATGACATCCTTTGATCTGGATGTGAATCCCTTCATGATAAGGTGGGCAAGGTAGAAGGTCTTTCTAACCACTTTGGCGATGTGGGTGTCAAATGAGAGGTCACTGTCAACTTGGGTCCCCAGGTCTCTGATTACTTTTTCTGTACTAAATGGATTATCACCTATGTGGTAATTTGTGGGTACTTTGTTTTTTCCAAAGGGGATGACTATACATTTTTTGGCATTTAGTTTAAGGCCATGACTCTGGCACCAGTCATCTGTTTCTGTGAGGCCCTTCTGGAGGATGCATGTGTCAGCTGGTGTGTCAACTATGGCGCCTAGTTTGCAGCCATCTGCGAACTTTGTCAGCCACAACCCCCCTATGTTTGCCTGCACATCTGAGAAATAAATGCCGAACAAGAGGGGTCCCAAGACAGAGCCCTGTGGGACTCCACTTGTGACTGGCTTAGAGTCTGACATAGCTCCAGCTATTCTGACTTTGTGGATTCTGTCCTTTAGCCAGTTTGCAACCCATCTTGTGACAAACGGGTTTACATTTAAGCTGTTGAGCTTGTCTATGATGCCTGAGTGGGGTATTGTGTCGAAGGCTTTTGCCAGATCCAGGTAGGCTGTATGTACTGCTTTGCCTTCATCGATGGCTCTAGTGACTGTTTCAAAAAAGTCCACCAGGTTTAAAAGACAGGATCTGCCTTTTACAAAGCCAAACTGGGTAGGGTCAATTGTCTGTAGGTTCCCGATGTTTTTGTTTATGAGTTCCATAATGATCCTTTCCATAGCTTTGCAGACCAGGCTGGTCAAGCTTATGGGGTGGTAGTTTCCAGGGTCTGTAGAGATGCCACCTTTGTGGAGTGGGACCACTGTAGCTGTACGCCAGTGTTCAGGGACGTATCCTGTAGCAAGGCTAAGATTAAACAGCGTTGTTATGTGCGGGTTTAGCTCCTCTAGGAGTTCACGTAGCATGCAACCCGGGACACCGTCAGGTCCCATGGATGCTGTATTTTTAGCTTTGCTGAGGGCAGCTCTCACCTGGACATCTGAGATTTCAGGGAGGTTGCATTCAGCTGAGATATTTATTTTGTCTTTTGGGGGAGAGAGAGATTGGTGAAATTTGCACTGAACCTGTCTGCCAGTATGTTGGCAATATCTGTGGGTTCAGTGTATTTTTTGCTGTTATGAACTAACTCTGCGCATATCTGAGGGTTTCCGTCCAGGTTTCTAACATAACTGAAGAAGGTCTTGTGATTATCTTTAGTGTCCTTAGCGATTTTTCTCTCGAAGTTGGCCTTTGATGATTTTATTAGCAAATGTAGTTTTTTGCTAGTGCTGATCAGGGATGCCTTCCCTTTATGGGATTTTGCTCTGTCTTGCAGTAGCTTCCTTCTCTTGTTATAAAGTTTGTTTATGGCTGGGGTCTACCAGATAGGATGTCTGCCTTTGGTGGAAAGGGTCTTGGTTTTATTTGGGATTGCATGATCCATGCATTCTTGGAGATGCCTGTAGAAAGCATTTGTGAAGGATTCAGCAGTGTGGGATGTGGCTGCCACTGGCCCAGGGGGTTTGAAGGATACCATTTCAGTCCTAAGGAGTGTAAAGTCGGCTTTTGAGAAGTTTCTCACTGTGGTCTTTTGTGCTGGGGGTGGAGGTGGGATATGAATATCTAGGGTTATTAGTTTATGGTCTGATCTCACTAGTGATGAGTATACTTCTGGTGTTGAGCATTTTGTCCCCATGTTTGTGATGATTAGGTCAAGTATATTATTTCCCCTTGTGGGGGAGGTGACTAGTTGTTCCATTGCATTTGAGTTGATGAATTCCAGGAACCTTTGGGCTAGGGTGTTGGGGCTTGAGTAATGCACCCAGTCTATGTTTGGGTAGTTGAAGTCTCCCAGTATGATGGTATTTGGTGTTTGGTGGTATGAGTTGTACATGGGGCAGGGCCAGGTGTACAACTCATCAGTTGTGGGATTGCCACATCACATCACTGTGCAGGTATCCCATGCACCACACAGGTCATATGGGGGCTGTACGGGCGAAGGGTATGGGAAGGTGTCTGGCATCAGACAGCATGCTGAAGTATGCCCATGGGGATTGTAAGGAGTGTGGATGTGAATATCTGCAGCATGCAACACACACACACAAACACATAGGGTGCCAGTACTGACATGCATGGGTGCATGTCTGCACAGGTGTGTGGTGTTCGACTGCGCCAGACGTCTGTCCAAGGCTAGGCAATGGGTGTACATTGGCATCAAGCCACATGACGATGGTCTGCATTGTGGCTCAGGGATGTAGTGTCTGCATTTGCCCACACAGGTGGGTATTGTATCCCCCATCCGGTCACCTGGGTGACTACTGTGTGTGGGCAATGCTGTGCATCGCTTGTCATGTCTGTGTTCCTTTGTCAATGACATGGATGGCAACTGGGATGTGCACACCTCCCACATGCATGTACAGTGACATGTGGAACTGTACCTGGGCTGTCTGGCCCATGTTGTGAACACAGATTATCATCAGATGTGCCAGTCCTGCCCATCTGTGGTGGGAGCTGGTAATGGCCAGCAGCTTTACCCTGTACCTGTATGGGGTGCATGCTATCAGCATTCCTTGGTGTCAGGGGCATCTGTCCATATGGGCATGTTGTCAGGCACGGTATGTCCGTTGTGGGTCACATGTGATGGCACCACAGGTGGTGCAGGTGTCCATTGGGGAACATGGGGGAGGTGCACTGTCTGCATGTATGTGCATATTAGACAGATGGACTGGGTGTCATGCTCTCTGTGGCCCACTGCTGTCACTCCATAGTTACTATCAGTGGCCAATATGCAGTGTACTACCCACATATTGGCTGTTACATAGGCATGTGTGTGTGTGTATGACACATGGGGTGAGAGTGTGCTCTGGGTAATACTGGGGTTGCTAACCGTGATTGCCTGGCCTTGATGCCACATGCCTGGGTATGGCTCTGCACCCTGGTCTCTCAGCCATATCACATGTGTTATCCCTGTACAGTGGACATTGTGATATATAGTATGGCCACCATATAAGAAATATGCAAAACCCACTCCACATTGGCCACAGGTGTCACGCAGTCACAACCACCTCTACACAGGATATTGGTTACAAACACACACTCACACACACACCCACACACACACGCACACGTGTCATGTTTGGGAGTAGAATCCCTACCTAACTAGTGTATCACACTGCAGCACTACGCAGCTATAGTACATGCCAGGGATATTGCTGGAGTAGTCCTTGACCAAAAGTGTATTTCACAATGACTGACATCAGCAGGATTGCCAAAGTAGGGCATTTGAAATGACTGAGAGAGACTAGCCTAAAATGCATTGCTCCCTACACAGACAGTGACACACACACACTACATATGGAACTATCATCTGTGGAGATGGATCCCAACCACGCTTCTAATTCATAACACACCATTATGCAGTTACAGGACGTGCTACAGTGATTACTGGTCTACAACCTACCCAGAGGTGTATTTCTAGGTGCGTGACATGGGCAGCCTTGCCAAAGGTGGGTATGTGAAATGTGAGGGGTGTGAGTATCCTAACAGCATTGCTCTCTACACAGTCAGACATGCATGCATACACACACAGTTGGCAGGTTGGGGGCTAGAACTCCCAATTAACTCCTTAATTACACGACGGCCATACAATGTTACAGGACATGCTACGGAGGTTACTGGGCTATGATCATCCCAGAGGTGTATTTCAAGGTGCGTGACATCAGCAGCCTTGCCAAAGGTGGGTATTTGACTTGTAAGGGGTGTGAGTAGCCTAAAAAGCATTGCACTCTACACAGTCAGTGACAAACAGACACACACACACAGACTCATACAAGCACAGTTGCCACGTCTGGGGTTTGACCTCCTACCTAATTACATTATCACACTACAGCAGTACACAGTTACAGCATGTGCTACAGAGATTACTGGGCTATAGCTTAATGTAAGGGGTGTGAGTACCCTAAATGCATTGCTCTCTACACAGTCAGACATGCAAGCATACACACAGTTGGCAGGTCAGAGACTAGAATTCCCAACTAACTCCTTAATTACACTATGGCCATATGATGTTATGGGACATGCTATGGAGATTACTGGGCTATGATTGTCCCAGATGTGTGTCCCAGATTTCAAGGTGCATGACATCAGCAGTCTTGCCAAAGGTGGGTATTTGACCTGTAAGGAGTGTGAGTAGCCGGAAAAGCATTGCTCTCTATACAGTAAGTGACAGATAGACACACACACACATATGCACAGTTGCCACATCTGGGGTTTGACCTCCTGCTTAACTACATTATCACACTACAGCAGTACGCAGTTACAGCATGCAATACAGAGATTACTGGGCAACAGCTTTCCCAGGGGAGTATTTGTAGGTGGGTGACATCAGCAGCCTTGCCAAAGTTGGGTATGTGAAATGTAAGGGGTGTGAGTACCCTAAAGGCATTGCTGTCTACACAGTCAGACATGCGTGCATCCACACACAGTTAGCACGTCGGGGGCTAGAACTCCCAACTAACTCCTTAATCACACTATGGCCATACGATGTTATGGGATGTGCGACGGAGATTACTTGTCTACGATTGTCCCAGAGGTGTATTTCAAGGTGTGTGACATCAGCAGCCATGCCAAAGGTGGGTATTTAACTTGTAAGGGGTGTAAATAGCCTAAAAAGCATTACTCTCTACACAGTCAGTGACAGACAGACAGGCACACATGCACAGTTGCCACATCTGGGGTTTGATCTCCTACCTAACAACATTATCACACTACAGCAGTACGCAGTTACAGCATGTGCTACAGAGATTACTGGGCTACAGCTTACCCAGGGGAGTATTTCTAGGTGGGTGATATCAGCAGCCTTGCCAATGGTGGGTATGTGAATAGTTAGGGGTGTGAGTAACCTAAAAGGCATTGTTCTCTACACAGTCAGTGAGAGACAGACATACACATGAACAGTGACACACACTCACACACACAGTTGCCATGTCTAAGGTTAGAACTCCTACCTAACTAGTCTATCACACTACAGTAGTACGCAGTTATGGGATGTGCCAAGGAGATTACTGGCCTACAATTCTCCCAAAGGTGTATTTCACATTGGATAACCTCAGCAGGCTTGTCAGGGTACCGCTATGGGGTGGCCGAAGTGTACATGGCCCATACACCATTCATGCAGGGGTAACACGCCACAAGCGGCCACACACTGGGACATATGTCACAAGTGCGTGTACAGGGCAACTAGCTGACTACGTCCTTATACAGCCATGTTGCACAGCTGGCACATGGACCACATAGTCTGTAGTGCTGACAGGTACTGGTCACTAGTAACTGCAGTGTGTGACATCTGCACCTAATGTGTTTGGGGCCCTTTGGCTGTGTGCTAAGTGAGACAGGCGTGGATGGCTCCTTGTCAGGGTCGTCCTCTTCCACACATCTATATCCATCTACCTTTGGCTTATTATGGTGTATTGTCCTTACATACATGTCTGTATAACAATTGCAACCGCTGGATATGTCTGATCCACTGGTGTTTGCATACATGGCCTTCATGTGTTTAAGTGTGTGAGCATGCCCAGTATAACCTTTCAGTATGCTGATGACTGACACTGCCTTCATTTCTCTAAGTGTGTGAGCATGCCCAGTAAAGCAGTCTGTTTTGCATATGTGGAGCATATCCGGTGGTTTGTAGTGCACAGCTGACCTTTGTGCTCTACACCGACAGGTAGCATGCTGTGTCTGCTGGGTATCCACTGATCATTTGGCATTGACTGTTGCAACATGTCTGCATAGCGGGGGGGGGGGGGGACACCTGACTAATTATATGTTTCTACACAGGACTGGGGGAGCGCACCTGACTGTTACTATATTTCTATGTGGGGTGGGGGGGGGCACACCTGACAGTTGTACACATTTGTTAGGACTGTACTGGTATGTCCTGTAGTCCATTTCAGACATTAGTCTTACCTATCATGCTGGCTAAGCCATACTGGTGTTCTACTGTTCTTATCTTTTGATTGCATACACATTAGTTTCTGACTTCCTAGATGTCACAACTGACATCCCACTACCTGGCCTGCTGTAGTCTGTCCGTGTAGGCCTGGGTGGGGGTTACCCATACCCCTCATTCAGAGGCCATAGTACAGCATTTGTTTGTGTTTGTCTACACCTGTCCTGCTGGCTGTGACTGTTGTTGGGTATGTGACCCCACCCCCCTCCTGACTGGCATGTGTGAGTCCCTTATCTTGTGGGTGTCCCAGTATTGAGGGTGGTGCTGCAGGGCTGCCTATGTTGGATGCATGTAGTACACTGCCTACACATGGTTAGGCACAGGTAGTGTAATGTTTGGCATCCCTTTTACTGTATGTGAGAGTCAGAGAGATGTGCTATTCCCTGGGTCCCTCCCATGTAAGTGTATGTGCTATGTGTTGCCTCTTTGCCAGGGCCAGGGCATACTGGGCATGCCTCCTTCTGCCTACTGGGGCAGGCTCAGGTTGTTCCTCCTCCAAGTCACTCTGTGCCTGTGCAGGCCTTGGCATTGGTGGGGGGGCTAAGTGGCCCTGTCCCTTGCTGCTCCTGCTGCAGCTGTTTTGGGTACATGTAGTTGGTGAGTACTGCAAGGCTCCACCGGATGTGTCCGGGCACCGGAACTGTGACTTGAGCATCCCAAACACATGCTCTATTATGATTATTGTTTGTGAGTGTGCCTCATTATGGAGTTCTTGTTTGGGTGTGTGCGTTTCTGATGGGTGTCATCAGCCACAGCTCCAGTACGTATCCAGCATCCCCCATTAGGTGACCGTGTGGGATGTCCCCATTGGCAAATTTCTGGTACAGCTGCGTCAGATGCCAGATGTGGGAATCGTGGTAACTTCCAGTTCAGCCAACACACATGTTCAGTATTATGCCCTGGGCATCGCCCACAACCTGGCAGTTGATGGAGGGGAAGCCCTTGTGGTTGATGTAGACCCTACCCTGCTCACCGGGTGGTGCTTTGATGCATATGTGCATGCAGTCTATTGCACCCACTACCTCAGGGTATTCTGCTATTTGCTGGACGAGACGTATACTGCTGGCCAACGCTTCACAGGTGAGGGGGAAATATACGTGCTCACCGACATGTGCTGCCATGGCATCCAGGAACTGGTAGAGTACCCTGGATGCTGATGCCTGTGAGATCCCCATCATATCCCCAGTTGGCCTTTGGGAGGTGCCTGTAGTTAGTATTCTTAGGCCTACATATACCTTTGTTTCCACTGGGATAGGTTCCCCTCTGTTAGTTCTGTGTGTCAGGCATGGCCGGCACAGCTCAACAATCTGCTGTAGGAGGTCCCTGTCCACCCTATAGTGCTCCAGTATCTCCAACTCATGTATCCCTTGGTAGGTTACCCTGGGTCTGTACACTCTTCTCTGTCTCCTCACTGTGGGTTGGTTGGCAGCATTCCCATCCTCACCACCCTCAGCCTCTTCCACAAGTTGTATGATAGCTAGTGCAGCCCCTAACATTTTGCTGTTGTGAGTGTTAAAAGTTCCCCGCTTGTTTACACCGGTGGTGTAGGGTGTGGGAAAAACTGGAGGGGTAGGTGTTTGCATAGTTTATAGTGGCATTCTGGGCTGGTCTGCTGCCTGTGTAAGTGGCTGGTTCCGATACATTTCACCTGGCAGCGAACTTAGTACCCCTTGATTAACTTCCTACTGCTGCTTTCCCTTCCCATTGCCCTTCTGTTTCATCCCAGGGGCACACCACGCAATCGGTGTACTCCAATGTGCACACTGCTGTTATTTCCTGGGTTCACTTCCTTTATCTTTCTGTAGATCCCATTGCTCGGTGTGCACAGCCACTTACACTTTGTCATACGTGCTGGGCAGGTTTAGACACACCCCCTGGCTTTGCTATGCTAAGCTGGATGCAATCCCGAGCCACAGGGCTCCAATCCGCTGACAGTACACCTGACACTCCCACACATGATGTCACCTACCTCCTAGTCTTGCACTCAGCTATTCATACTTTTACACTGTTAGGACCTGCCTCACATGCTGGGGAGAAACGGGATTCACTATCCTTCCCCTCATTTGCATAGAATTGCCTGCTAATGCATGGTTACATGTGTCACACTGTGCCTCCCCCCTTAGCAACCACTATTCACTGGCCAGGTTACCTTTTGCCTGCCATTGACTTGCATGGCGGAATACTGATTTTAGTTAGACTGCTTTTTTTGGATTTATTTTCTTATTTCCCCATCAATCCCGTTTGTGCGCCGCTGCCCTATGCTTTAACATCCGTGATCGGCGGACATATCATAAAAGTTGTATTTTGTACAGTTAGCATTGTTTGCAATACCAATGGCCTTCTACTTGGCCATTGGCATGCTTCCTCAATGATATGCATCCTTTATTTGGAGCTGTCATAGCTTTGTTTTGGAGTTTGCAGTACCGTACTTGGTTACTAACCGAGTACATTTCTGCATATCATGCTAGTCCTGCACGCCCTGATTCCTGCTTCCTGGATGGCAGATTTACCTCATTTGCATGCTTTTTCACCTGCGAATGGGGTGATTTGCATACAAGGGCTGGGAATGTGCAGCACTAGTGCTATAGCGCTCGTGCACATCAAACGTGCATGTACGTGGATCGCTCGGCCGCCATATTGGCAAAATTTCCTCTTACACTAATCATGCATGCCATGCAAGCTTTTGAGAATCCAGGGTATAATGTAACATGTTTTGCATCTTGAATGATTGCAGGGTTTTGCACCATTCTGGAATTTGTTTTGTTCTGGTATAAGTGTGCTTCTGACAAGAAAATTCTTTAGAGTTGGCAGCTGTATTAATAAAGGTAGTGGAAGTGCTTGAAAAATGTACTTAAAGGATATTTCTGTACACCTTTGGAAAGAAAACAATTGAGATTAAGCTGTTAATTCAATATTCAGTCTGACAGTCAGTGATTTGAACCTGGATATTGGATTTATGAGACACTATAGTACCTAACTTTTCCTTTTGAGCAGCTAACAATGGACACATACATAAAGTACACTGAAAAGCTGCAAATGGTTTCCTTTTGTTCTTCTAGTAAGTCATGATTAGCTCTGAATTCTAACTGCTGACTATTACGGAATATTAAGAGTAACTGTTAAGATTACTGGGGTCCATGTTTTAGCACCTGTTTTTATTCATGACAAGCAAGCAGTTAAGGCCAGAACAATAATAACCATAAACTTAACAGTCAGTAAGACCTTAATGTTCAGTTTTAACAATATAACATAACCTTGTCCAGTTCTGCTGCTCTTCAGAAACACCATTTTCTTCTCTCCCCCTCTCTTGGTCTCATTCTTGCTCTCAGACAGCTAAAGCACAGCCTGTGCAGTGTATTAACTGGAAACAACATCCATACATTCTAACCCTGCATCTTATTCTTTTGGTAGTTTATTCCTTTCTCATTGTCATGAACTGGACATTATTGCTAATTCATATTTTCTTTTAACCAAAACCTCTAGCTTATAAATATTGCTTGTTTAGACAGAGTAACAATTTACAAATTGTAACTACTCATTTTCCTTCTTTGGGTATAACTAGTCTCTCTACAAGTCTCTTGTTTTGAGGCTTATTGTCTAATTACATGTCAGACCAGTCTCTCTGGTTGTCATCCTCTCTGCTAAACAATCACTAACTCTAATGCAAAGCGTCAGACTTTGATTTTTGTAGCATGGCATGACCCTGTCATCTACAGTTCAGGTTCTCTCTCTTTCTCCACACACACACACACACACACACACACACACACACACACACACACACACACACACACACACACACACACACACACACACACACACACAGAGTATCTGTCTCTGAGGCATAGCTCAAGCTGATTTTTTTCAACACTAGAATTTTTCAAGTTTTCTTTTTTCAGCCAATTGGAACTAAATGATGTATATCCCTTTCTAGGCACAAGTGGGTATTTAAGCCCTGTATTTAACAACAGGAAATGAATAACTCCTGATGAGGGGGTCATGCCAGCTTGAAAGCTTGAGTAACTGCAAAACCTATGTTGGGCTAGTAAAAGGTATTACATCACATCAGTGTTCCAGTGTCTTTGTGTTTTCAACTTAAAGTATTTTCACCCAGTCTTAAACAGACATTTCCTTAGAGGTCTTAAAATGTAGTAATGGCAACCACTCCTATGTGGTGATGCTTACCACTGCAGATACTGGAACAAAAAATAAGAATAGAACTAAATTCATTTAGTTTTACTTTCGTTGCTCTGCATTTTTGGCCATACAAACATCTTGATTCTGTCCTAGTTGTAATGCATGACTGTCATGACTAGATTACGCTGCACACTAGTATATGTGTGTAGTGAATGGCAGCATAACATTACTTTCAAGTTACATTGCAGCGTTACATTTTTCCAAGTTAAATTTCCTGGTTCTAATATAGTGGCTTATGACTGGTCTTCAACCTTATCCAGCTTGTCATGTATAGTAGCAGAGAGCTAGAAAGTGTAATTTTTCAATAGGACTAACTTTGAAACTGCACCCAGTAACTCTGTGATTCTAGAGAAAATATTTTGTGTGTGTTGAAAAGCACAGAATAAGTAATTTGTGCATTGAGGAACCCTGTCTCTTAAATGTAACATTATATTTCCTGTTTTAGTCCCTAGTCCCAATTGCTCTCTTTTAACTCCTCATGTGTCACACTATTATAGCTCACCCAATAAAGGACTTGGCACCATGGATATGCACCTTGCCAATTTCTCTGCAGCCGGTTTGGTGGACATGGGTATCCTCAGAGTACCAATTGTTTCATGTTCACTGACAGCTATTCAATCCTTAAAGAAACAGATATTGTATGCAAGAGGTGTATATAAATAATGCCACTGGAGGCAAAGCTCTCGCTTACAAGCACACAGAATAAAAACCAGGTTGTCAAAAGCTCACATGCTACACCCAACACACAAAGTTTGTATCTCCCATATAGACTAATTTATGCTGAGGTACTTAAATGTAATCTTTCTAAACCTCAAAGGCCACACATGTACTCCACCTACAAAAATAGTCCTCAGCAACTCAGCAACTCAGCAAACCAAAAAACAGTCAACACTTTGCCCACATAAACCCTCACTTCTTTCTATTTTACCTACATTCTCAAACTCCAACCTTTTGAAAAACCATATTCCTTACATTCCAGAGAAGATAATAGGACAACCTAACTCTGTTTCTTCATAGAAAATACTTCTTTCCTATGTATCCCCTTTCGGCCTTCAGACTCCACCAACACTAAATATCCTCCACCAACACTAAATATCCTCCACCAACACTAAATATCCTCCACCAGCACTAAATACCCTATAGCCTTCTATTTCCTTCTTGATCCCTACTTCCCCGCTAGCTGTCAGCGATAACATACCACTCAGCTTATCCTCTATTCTTCCCTTGCGCCTTTCCTCCTAGCATGACTCTGAAATAGCTCCCAACATAACTCCGACTCTGTCCCAGCTACCTAGTCATACTTCTTCCCTACGTTCTCCGCACATCGCACCACACCTACTTAATGACACCCTTCACCTTAACTCCAAGTACGGACTGATAAACCAAAACAAAATTAGGTGGAAAAACAAGTATCAGTAATTCCCCAATATACTAAAATCCTTGTAGTAGGAGACCTTCACCCTAATCCTGGCCCCAGCTATCACAATGAACATCAAGACACTTCTCTTCCACACACTGCTCTAACCCTACAACTGTCAACCCCCAACCACATTAATCTAACGTTTTGCTGCCATAAATGTAAGAAGCATAAGAAATAAAACTGCTGAACTACATGCCTGGATTACTCGACATAAGCCTGATATTCTCACTGCAATATCATCTGTCATGAATGTATAAAGAGGAAAGGTGGTGGTATTGCTTAAATATTTCCCAGCAACTACCACATTTCCTTTACAACAAATCAATGCAAAATTTCAATTCATCAGAGCTTCTAATTACTTATTTCTTATTACTTTCCTGAAATTAAACAATTGTAAACAAATATGTATTACTGTTCTTTACATCCCAACTGGTGACAATGCAACTATACTGGAAGCTATCCTACATTAGATATCCATAACAATTCCAAAAAGAAATAATACTACTAGGTGATGTGAATGTCAATTGGTTGGACATAATCTCTAACTGCCCTCCATCTAGTGTGAACTCATTTAGTTTAACACACCTAATTAATAGCCCCATGAATTATAGCAAGACATCAAATTCCCTGTTAGACAGACCCTAGCAATTACGCCATCGCAGGTATAATGTCAGACTGTCTTAATGATCATCTCCCAAACTATACAACCAGACATCTCACACATCCACTTAAACAGAATGTTTATAAAACAACTTTCAATGTTTTCCAAGGTTAACAAATAAATGTTCACTGCTACCCTATCATCTATTAACTGGAACTTCCTAAAAATCTTCCCCTTAGATGATGACGTAAATGAATTCAATAAAATTTTCCTGAAAATCCTAAATAGCCTTGCACCTCCTAGAAGGAAGAGACTAAAAATAAATAACGCAGTTTGGCTATCCAAAACAGTAGAATGCTAATGCAGGACAGAGAAACAGCATGGAAAGAATGTCAAAAATATAAAACACCACAATATCTAGAAAACATCAGAATGCTTTGTGATCTTATTAAAAAAAAAAAAAAATTAATGAGGACAAAAACTGTACTATAATTACTTTCAGAATAATAGCAAACACAACCCTAAAAAATTCTGGACAGCCATTAAAGAAATCCTGTATCCCAGCCATAAATTCAACCCTAACCCCTCTCCCAATAACTCATCATTCAAAACCACAATACAAATCAACTCTTATTTCATAGATAGTATTGCCTGTTTAAGCAAAGATTCCCTAACATCTAATCCTAACCTGCCCAGCAGCCACATATCACCACATCTGCTTTCACCATCAAACCTGTACCCACATCCTATATAAAACTACTCATAAGCAAACTCAAACCATGCTTTACTTCAACTGATAACCTTCCAAGCAAATACTTTAAAATAACAGCTGATAACATTGCCTAGCCTGTCTCAATCTTTACAAATAGGTCAATCCAGGAATCATACATTCCCTCTCTCTGGAAAAAGTCACACATTATCCCTCTGCACAAAGGAGGAAATTCAACATACATTACTAACTTCAGACCTATAGCAATATTTTGCCCTTCTTCAAAATACTTGAAAAATGCATTCAGAAACAATTGCTAAACTATCTTCTGTTGTAGGAACTCCTATCCCCACACAACATGACTTCTGTCCTTCTCATAGTACAAACACTGCACCTCTAACCTATACAGACACTGTCAATAAAGCTAGAGTTAACGGAAAGATAGTCTCACCCTTGTTTCTAGAGTTGTTTAAAGCCTTCAACACCGTTTGCCACAGCACACTTCTACTTCAAATGTCCTCAGTAGGTGTCTCACAGCCCACCCTTCTGTGGTTCAAAAGCTATGTATTGTAGAGTAGTAAGTCTGCTGTACCTTTAAGAAGCATTTCCAAGATCTGTGTGTGCATATAAATACCAAGCACATGTTAGCTTCGGTGCCATTTTGAAGGTGCAGCCAGAATGTTAACATCCACGTGTATGATAACTAATCTGTTTATAAGTTAAAGTTACTTAACCTCATTTATTATGTGTTTGCATACAATAAAGCTGCTTGAACAAGAACCCACGATGGTCATCTGTTTTATCCTGACCTGACTTGTGACACTTATCCATTAGGTAGAAATCAGTAAAATAGCACTCTACCCTCTCTCCATATCTCACAATCATCACTGGTGTACCAGAAGGCTCTCTCTTTGGTCCCGTCTTCTTTAACATTCTCATTGACACCATCCACACATCCACATAACAGGCCTCCCTAATACAGTATGCAGATGACTTCACACTCATTTGCACATCTGAACGTGGCACACCTCCAAAAAATTACTCAGGAAGCTTTAATAGCAATTGAAACATGGCTTTATAACTCATGACTCATGCTTAACCCTAAAAAAAAAAAAACTACTACTTTTTTTTTCTCAAATCCCTCTCCCATGAAAAAATAAAACTTAAAGTCCTCTCTCTTGATAATACAACCACTGAAGTCACTTCTCATAGCAAACTATTAGTGATGATAGTGGATGATAATCTTAAATTTGACCTGCATATACAAAATTGCATAAGAAAAAGTCATCAGCAACCAAGGATGGTTTACAAAGCTAAAAAACTTTTTCGGAGACGCAACTAAAGCAACATTTGCTACTACTTATCTCCTCCCAACACTTCTTTATGGTACTACCATCCTTACTAATCGTCAGGTATCTCAAAAATTAAAACTTGAATGATGTTATAGCAAAGTTGCTAAATTTTCAGCAAATACCTCTTTCAGAGCCCACCACTGTATAACACTAAAACGTCTAAATTGGTTAGAACTCTCCCATCAACTAACATATACACAACTTCTTACCACATATAGCATTATACAGAGTCCATCTGCTTGTCCAGCACTAAATAACATGCTACACAACTGTATGCTTAGTCACTACGATCCAACGACCAAAAACTCCTGTCTGTCCACAAATCTGCTGGGCATTGTCTGTACTTGTACCATGTTGCTAAGACTTGGAATTCCTTATCTCTATTCATTAGGTCAATACCCTCCCTGCCATCCTTCATAACCATTCTGAAAGACTTTCTTGCCCAACACCAGGATAAACTATATCCCAAAATAAGAACAAATACCTATCCATACCTTACATCTCATTACTCTCTCTTCTTCACTCACTTCCTTACTTCCATCAATTTCTCTGCCTTGGCTTTATCTCTAAAGGTACCACAAGCTTGCTTTTTTATCACTTCATTGTGCAAAAACTTACCTTTAATTTTTCTATAAACCGTCTTTCTATAAACTGGCTAAAATTGTTCTAACTATTAAATCATTAGCATGTAACATGTATCTATTCTTAAACAATGTTTTCATATTATGTCTAATTTGGTAGAATTATTTAAACTGCATGTATATTTTGTATTATTTTTAAAGACTGCAAAATTATTGTTCTTAAAATGTTTCGCAATAAATACTTTGGAGCTTTTTTCCCCAGGTCTCTATTGAAAAAGGGCTCCTACCCAGTCAGCTTTCCCAGTAATCAAATGTCAATAAATTATAAATAAATAAATGATACCACTACATAAAAAAAGATGACTGACTTCAATAATTGGCTTATTTTCTGGCATCACTCCAAGGGGATCTAATATTTGTCAGCATGGGAGGATATGGTTAACAAACCATGTTGCTTTTCCAAGGATTGTCTGCAATTATCCCTTCTAGGTTTTCGAATATTGGCGTAAACATCAACCCCCCCCCCCCATACAGCCATTTTACCAATGCCAAATTAACAAACTTTTCAACATAGCAAAATGAAGCCATGGGAATCTAAAGGTGTTACTGCTCAGTACCAGGAGTTTAAACATGAAGCTCTACTCCATCCAAGCTTGGGGAATGCAGACATCTGTGCAGTTACCGAGACATGGTTTAATTTAATGGAGAGTACCCCAGCGGTGCAAGGCTTCAGTGTGTTCCACACATTTGGATCAGCACCTGCACAGACAGGAACTAAAGATGGTTGTCTCTCAATCTACATCAGCAACAAGCATACCTCTAGGTTGGTTGAACAGGACAACTTGCTAGAGTTTCTCCACAGATTACCATAAGCAAAGTCCCATACCATATCCTAGTAAGCTACATGTCATTCTTTATGTTCCAGGAAACTCACAGAGCATACTTACAACTACTGTACACACTCACTATTCAAACAAATATCATACTCATGGGTGACTTTAATTACCCCTGTATAGACTGGGACTCTTACATAGCCCCAAAACTGCAGCCACAGGGATTTCTGGACTTTGCAAACACAAACACTATAGATCAGATAATGCATATGCCCACTACAGAACCCACTAGAGGTACAAACATATCTGACCTGATACTCACAAATATGGGAGAACACTTCACCCCACTAAGTGTCATGTCATCTCTGGTATGGTCAAATCTTAAAGTAGTCTTCTTTGAAATAAAAATCAATTCTGCAACCCCAGTAAACCCTGTAATAGGAAGTATTCCAAGGCAAGCTACTTTTTATTAAGTGGTAACCTGTCAAAATTTCAAGCCCCTCTAAACCCAGAAAACACAACAGCCTATGCGGAATTGTTCACAGAAACTCTGTACAGCTATGTCAGTGGTAAGAACAGAGGCTGCTATACCTACCAGAAGTAAGCCTAAATAATCTCTAAAAAAAACCACTGTGGTAGAATCCAAACCTAATCAGGTTGTATGACAAAAAAAGTCATAGCTAAAATTAGGACTGATTAACAATGACACAGGAAACCTTCAGACACTGAACCTTACCCAGTTTGGTTTCATCAAAGACAAGTCATGCTTACTAAACATGGTAGACTTCTTTGAAAAGGTCACCAAGGCAATAGATGAAGGCAAAATGGTGCATGCTGCCTATCTTGACCTGACTAAGCCATTTTACACTATACCCAACCCGGGCATTGTAAACAAACTCACGGAATAAGGCATGAACCTAAATGTAACCAGCTATCTCATGGATAGGATCCAGAAAGTTAGAGTCAGAGAGGCTACCATTACAAAGAGGCCAGTAGTCACTAGCAGAATCCCCTCAGGTCTCTGTGCTACATTTGGTCCTCTTTGGCATCTACTTCTCAGAAGTCAAGACCAATATCAAGGACCTCTGGCTGACCAGGTCTGCAGATGATTGCAAACCAGGAGCAGTCATAGAATCCCCCAAGATACTAATATCTTACTGGAAGGTCTAGCGCAAACAAATGACTGGTGCAAAAACCATAGCTTACAATTTAATGCCAAGAAATGAATAACGGCATGTTTTGGGAAGTCAGCCACTCTGGGAAACTACCTCATTGATAAAACACCCCTAAGATTAGACCCAGTAGTCTGGGACGTGGGAACACATGTATATAATAACCTGGCCTTTGACCAGCATGTGCCTAAGGTAGTAAGAAAGTCATTCTATGTCACTCAACTTATAAGTAAGGGTATGACATCTAGGTTCATGGAGGTCACCCTGCCATTCTATCTGGCCCTGATCAAACCCATAATTGAGTATAACACCCCCGTTGGTATGTACCAGACCAATCACATACAGCAAGTGGAACATCTACAGAAGTTCCTCACAAAAAGAATACAGGATGTAAACACAATGCCCTATACAAATTGCCTCAAACCCTATGTCAATAATGTGTTTCCTACAGACTGCTGAGAGGTGATTTATGCCTGGCATACAGACCTTTTATATAGCCACAGAACAAACAGCATCATATCTGCAAGATCTAAGGACCAAAACTTTGCTTACAACATAAATAGGATATGCTGGAGGGAGAGGTGTGTGTGTGTGTGTGTGTGTGTGTGTGTGTGTGTGTGTGTGTGTGTGTGTGTGTGTGTGTGTGTGTGTGTGTGTGTGTGTGTGTGTGTGTAGACAATTCCCAATTCTCTGGAACATACTTCCCATCCATGTACAGCACAGCCCATCCCTAATCCTGTTCAAGTGTAATCTGGATCAGTGGAAGAGAAATTGAAAATATACCCCAGGTCTGGTAGCTATGTCTCTGGTGGACAGAGGCAATATTTAAATAATACCCTAGATAACTTACACCCTTTAAAATAATCTCTAAGGCACAATAACTGATAGGATACGTTTGGGTTGCATGGCTAGGCTAATAAAGGCTCTAGTGTTCATTGAATCTATGATCAGAGTGCATACTTCAGTCTCATCTTTCCAGAATTTTGCAGAATGTCCAGATTTTTCCTCATATTTTTGCCCTGTTCCTCACAAAATGTGAGGATTTGTGTCAAATTATTATGGACAATTAAGACAATTGAGGTTCTGACTCCATACCCTTTGAAAAATGCGTAACCCCTTTCCTGGTGAGCAATGTGCACCTTTCTCAGAGTCTATGTGCTTAAACACATGTGTGATGAAGGCCACTGTGAAAACAGCAGTTCAGAACCACATGTACTTCTGTGGTGTCCACTGTGCATGCTATAAAGCAATTCTCCAGTGGATGCTTGCATTGCATTGGACTTGAGTTTTTTGTCTCCCTAGAATGAACAAGCCAGCATTAGCCACTCACTCCACCCTCCCTCTATCAGTTCATCTAACTAAGTGAAGCCTGGGTCATGTAGCATGTACTAATCAGGGCTCTGTCCTTTTATGAGACAGAGCTGGTCCTGAATTGTCCATATGAAACTACTGTTGGATGCTAGCTGTTGTAACATAATTTAAGAGATCATCAGTTAAGTTTACCATTGAGCTGAAATGTATCCTCGCTACAAGTTTCTGCTAGACAGAGGCATGTAAACTTCTTCCTTGCTTGTGGTTATTGTATCATTTTACTGAATACTTTTGGACTCACATTACTAAATGAGCTTCATAACTTGAATATCAGGTGTTGGAATACTTTGCTTATGCAAATTTGATTTTAATCTGACAGTGACTTTAATTTACAAGTACTGAAACATTACTTTGATACAACTACGATATGATAAACTGTGTTATATCCTTCTGGGCTAAGTGACATAATTTTGCCAGTGATTTGATAAACATTCCAAGGAATATAACAAGGTGCTTGTGTGCTTTGAAAAAATGTAAAAGGTTTGAGGCAGCAAAGCAAACACAAAAAATTGAAGAGAATGATACATTCAAAAAGAATGCAACACTTGTGTATGACAGCAACTGACAGGTGTACTGCCCCAACAAACTAAAGCAAAATATTTCATTCCAACTGCAGTTTATGCCCTAAAAATATGATGCTATTCATATCTGAAATCAACTGCATGCTTTATTTTTGTCACACTTGTCATTAATTCCGACTAGCGTCTGAAATTCTAAAGAAAAAATGATTAGTGTAGTCATACCTGGTAAACTCCAGCAAGACACGTCACAGCTGCAGCAACACCAACAGCGAAATGTTCTTTCTCATATTCTTGATCCATTGAGTGTTCTGTAATGTTAAAATTAGCTGGACTGATGTCAGTCACATTCTGTTTATTAAAATATTCACTCTGATCAAAACCAGCTAGCTGCACTTCTCTGTCCACCACTTGTCCTATCAGTAGGCTCATTAAACTGAAAATGCCTACTGAAACATGCCGTGAAGTTCCCATAAAGAAGTAAATAATATTGGCAAAGAAAGATGTATACAGACTGTATATTGGCTTAAGTCCTGCAAGCAAGGAATACGCTATGGCTTGGGGTACTAGGATTATTCCAATAATCAGACCTGACATGACATCCCCCCAGATATATTCTTTGAATCTGTACTTTGGTAGCCACTGCAGTACTGGGAGAAAGTCTACAAATTGTTTTTTCAGTCTGCCTTTTGAACAGGAACACCTTCTTTTGATTTTGTCTTTAAGAACTGTTTTTGCATCTTTCTTAACATGAGCCTTTTGTTCGAGGTGTATTTGGAGGGAGAGATTCTTTTCCATTTGTAGCCTGTTGTTTCCTTCTTTTTGTGGTAACAGCTGTAGAGATTTCTGTAGCCCTAGAATGGAATAAAAACAGAAATAATCTAAGTCCATACAATGCCTAACACATGCATTCATTTTGTTCTTCATCAACATATCAAGTACAGCAGACATGCTGCTTTTCTTCATTTACATTCCATGACCCTATGTTTTAAGGACAGATGCGCCATCTGGTGGTACAGCAAGAGACTGCTTCACTTGTATCCCAGCTTTACCTTAAATTCCTAGTCAGGAAAACAAAAACAACATTGTGAAATAAATCATCTTCTGAACAGCAGCAAGGTATACCAGGTTCCAAGTGTAATGTTTATGATCAAAAAAGGACTGAGAAAGAAAAAATAACAGGATGTAGATTTTGGCTTGATAAGAAAAAGGGTGTCTGTACATGTGACGGGGGAAGCTGAACAGTACAATAAATGGGGAAAGTGATATTACAAGGGATGGGAGGATGTAATGCAAAAGAAGAAGAAAATGAAAGTTGCATTTTATTGCATGGTAATGGGACTGGAAGGACATACCATGCTGAATGGTAGATTTAGATCTTCCCAAGGTTTGTAAAACTGACCAGTGTCAGATACATGAGGTGGTCTGAAAATATACTTGTTTGCCTAGGGATATTATTTTTCTAACTGGCAGTTACTGGGGCTCATTTTTAAGATTAAAGGCATATTCATAACAACAGTGATGTTTTTCATTATGTTTATGCCTTGATGTCTTGCATACTCTTAAAATCTAACGATACTAAAAATGTGAAAAATCGCAAGTCTTTTCTGGAAGGCGATTTAATGCAACAGCTATGAGATCATCACCAGGAGAAGTTGTACAGTTTCACTGCAGTATTTCATGACGTGACATCTGTCCCATATAAGGCATGTTATTAAACTGAAACAAAATTATGAATTATTAGACTTTTGTGTATTATAAGCACCAAATTATGTTTCACCAATCAGACTTAGAATAAAGCTGGAATCTATCCCATGGTAATCTGTGCCTGTCATCTCATTATAAGGTACACATCATGAAGTGTGTAAGGATTAAGGTGTAATACCTGGCCTATAACCTGTAGCTCCATATCTGCTTTAAAGAGTTCACCTACCAGTTCTGTATCTTTGGGTATTGTGGAAATATATATAGAGAGATATCCTCCTAGCAACTGTTCTTAAGAGCAAGACCCAGGTTTCTGTTCGTGTTATTCCTCCTTAAAAGTATGGTGCTTATGATAATTAGTTTTGTGAAGGAGGGGCGTCTGGCACCAGTGGTCATCATCAGGACTGAATCAGACCATATAAGGTCACTTTCTTTCAGCCTCCTAAGTAAAGGTCATTTGCTGGGATGGTTGATGCAGGGATGGATCTGCTTTATCCTCAGTAAGGCATCAGTCCTTTCATTATTATCCTCAGTGCTGATAGACAGGTCAGTGCACTGTGGCAGCAGATTGTGTGGGCTGTCAGTATATGTTTCAGCACCCAGTGCCTACTGCTTTTGAAGCACCATCTTCAGGCCCATTATTGACATCACCTAACAGAGCAGGTGCTTAGGAAGGTGCTGCTGAACTGCACACACAATGCAGGGGTAATACCACTACTTTCAGGTCCTGCACACGTTTTGTCATTTTACCTCTGCCACTTCTTTAAAATAGAACAGGTTTTCAGTAAAGTCTCTTGAAATTAGAGATGTTTCATTGTTGAGGGTCTTTGCAGAGTATTCTTAAAATGAGGTCTCTATCTTATTGACATTCATTGTCCTCTGGCCAGTTTTTCAGGATGTCAAAGGCGGCAGGCCTCCTACATAAAGGCAACACTGCCACCATTCTCTTGCCTCACTCCCTCCTTGAAGGTAGTGCTGACTTCATCCTGCTGCTCCGCCTCTTGCAGGAAGGCAGTGCAGGCTTCCTTCTGCTGCTCCGCCCTTGAGTGCTGGCTTCATTCTGTTGCTTAACCCCTTGTAGAAAGGCTGCACTGCTCTCATTCAGATTCTCTTTCAGAATCATTTGATTTACTTATGTAAGCACAATATTACTCCAAGAAGTAGTCAGTTCTCACTTGTTCCTCTTTATGTTGGCGAATTATTAGGGAAGTTGCATCTAGCACAAAAACATGAAAAATAGCAAGCGTCCTGAGATTTTAGAAGAAAAAGTATTTCATATGCTTCCCCAATAGTTGCATACAACAATTATTTTGTATATAAATTTCCTTAATATCCTAGGTTCATAGGTTCATAGGTTTATACTAGGCTATCTACCCTAAGGCATTTATAAGCCTAGCCCAAAGTTTTGTGGCTTACGCCACCCCTTATGTTAAAAAATACTGTGCCCATTAGTTTGTTGTGCCTCTGTCCAGCAGTGACACAGAGATGATTCCCGGGGTAAACCTACGATCTCCCATCCACCGGTCAAGACTTCTCTTGAACAGAGCCAGCGAGGTGCTCTGCCTCACATGGACCGGGATTTTATTCCACAGCATAGGGAGTCTCTGGGTGACAAATCTATCCCTCCAGTATGTCCTATTTATATCCATGCTAAGGTTTAAGTCGCTTGCTCTAGTGGATCTGGTAGATTTGGATTTTTTGAGGTGGAGCATGTCCATTAATTCTGGGTTGGACATGGCCTTGTATGTCAGGCACAGGTCACCTCTGAGCAGACGGCATGTGACTGAATAGAGCTGGAGTTTCTTCAGTCTGGCAGCATATGACAGATTTTGGAGTCCCTTTATCCTTTTGGTGAGGAACTTTTGGGGTCTCTCCAATTGCTGCAGGTGTCGGGTGAGATACATCCCGAATGGGGCATTGTACTCGATCATTGGTCTGATAAGTGAAGAGTACAGGGGAACAATGACCTCACTTGATCTGGATGTGAATCCCTTCATGATCAGGTGGGCAATGTAGAAGGTCTTTCTAACCACTTTAGCAATGTGAGTGTCAAAAGAAAGGCCACTGTCAACCTGGGTCCCCAGGTCCCTGATAACCTCCTCTGTGCTTAGTGGATTGCCACCTATATGGTAGCTTGGGGATACCTTGTTTTTCCCGAAGGGTATGACTATACATTTTTTGGCATTTAACTTCAGGCCATGGCTCTGGCACCAGCTATCAGTTTCCGTGAGACCCTCTGAAGGATATCTGTGTCCGATGTACTTTCCACTATGGCCCAGTTTGCAGTCATCTGCAAACTTTGTCAGCCATAGTCCTCCTATGTTTGCCTGTACTTCTGAGAAGTAGATGCCGAACAACAGGGGGCCAAGGACTGAGCCCTGTGGGACACCACTTGTGACCGGCTTGGAGTCTGACATGGCGCCAGCAACTCTAACCCTGTGGGTTCTGTCCTTTAGCCAGTTTGCAACCCATCTTGTGACATATGGGTTTACATTTAAGCTGGTAAGTTTCTCTATAATACCCGAGTGGGGTATTGTGTCGAAAGCTTTTGCAAGGTCAAGGTAGGCTGTATGGACTGCCTTTCCCTCATCAATGGCCTCGGTGACTGTTTCGAAGAAGTCGACCAAGTTCAAAAGGCATGATCTGCCCCTGACAAAGCCAAACTGGGTCGGGTCCAATGTCTGCAAGTCCCCTATGTCTTTGTTTATGAGTTCCATTATGATCCTCTCCATAGCTTTGCAGACCAGGCTTGTTAAGCTTATGGGGCGGTAATTACCAGGGTCCATAGAGGCACCGCCTTTGTGGAGTGGGACCACAGTTGCCGTACGCCACTCCTTGGGCACGTATCCTGTGGTAAGGCTAAGATTAAACAGCTGCCTTATGTGCAGGTTTAGTTCCTCATTGAGTTCGTGTAGCACACAGCCGGGGACACCATCCGGTCCCATTGATGCTGTGTTTTTAGCTTTAGAGAGAGCAGCTTTCACCTGCGCATTTGAGATGTCTGGGAGGCTACACTCCGCTGGGATAGTTATCTCTCCTTTTGGGGAGGAGAGGGGGGGGGGAGTTTGCACTGAACCTGTCTGCCAGTATGTTGGCAATGTCTGTGGGTTCAGTGATTTTTGTATCATTTTGGACTAATTCTGAGCATATCTGGGAGTTTCCACCCCGGTTCCTAACATAGCTGAAGAAGGCCTTATGATTGTCTTTTGAATCTATGGCAATTTTTCTCTCAAAGTTGGCCTTGGATGATTTTATGAGTGCTCATATTTTTTTCACTAATAATGATCAAGGGTGTCTTCTCTTTTATGGATTTTGCTCTATCATGTAACAGCTTTTTCCTCTTATTGTAAAGTTTGTTTATGGCTGGGGTCCACATGATACGAAACAACAGAAACAACTCACATTCTAAAAAGAAAGCTTTTATTTTGGTAAGAAAGTGAAGTACAGTCTTTTGCACCACTTGCAGGTATGGTTTGTCCTGCAAAATTAGACTTCCTTAAAAAATGTTTCACTTTGGCTGTCTGAAAAGGTGGCAACCATTTTTTGAAACCAGTTGTAGATCAGCTGCATTTTCCATCTGATAGTAGGTCATTTCTTTGTTTTGTCATGAAATGTGCTATTAAAACTTTTCTGATTTTTCTTATCTGGGAAAAATACTTGTCATGACTGAAGCAGATGTGACACTGATTGTGTAGTGACTTCCTGAATATGGATTTCTACTATTTTACAGACAGCATTATCAGGTAGTTCTGAAGGCAGCATGGGTGCAGAAAAGGTTCCCTATTACACTGTCACAGGTTGTTGAATGCGTCTTCGTCAAACAAAGTGCGAAAAGGCAAAATAGCGAAGTGGCTGTTCAGCGAATTCTTTCTCTGGGAAAGAATTAGTTTGGCTGCTTTCACTACTTTGCCTTTTTTGGCACTGTAGTGTGATCTCATGGTATATTTAAGTAGGGGGATGTGGGGGGCAAAGCTTCCCACATTAAGTAATGTTTTACTGTTTCTTTTTTTTTTTTTTGGAACAGAGATTGTTTTCCATTGGAAAATAATCGTTGATCTGAAGTTTCAACGTTGTAAGCTTTCACTTACATGGGGTCGATTATCTGTCATTTGCTCTTCTGAGCATGCGATATGATAATATAGACCCGCAGGTAAAGCTTCTATGACTGATGCAAGCTCAGCATATAACAGACTGAAGTAGGTTTTTCAGTAAAGATACATCTCAACACATTGGCTGATATACAAAACAAGCTCCAAACGAAGCAAAACACTGGTAACCAAAAAATAAAAAAAAAAAAACAACCCAAAACAGGCAGAGAAACTCCACTTTAATGACACAAGTAGAAAACAGCAAGTCCGACAAATTAAACACTTTCACCATTAAATATGGCTTCCTCAGAGTTCGGATGATATGCCCAGCCTTTTTCTACGACTGCCATTCTTTCTTCAGAATGAGAGCGTACAATTCCTTTTGTCTTCCCTTGAGAAAGAGGAATTTTATATGAAATAAACTGAATCATCCTTGGGGCTTGATACACAGAGGGATAATCAGCAGTTTGGTTCTTCTGTATAGCCCATGGAAGATATTATGTTCTTAGAAGTTGTTAAACATACAAAGGAGTTTCATGGATGGGGTGGGGTGGAGTTGAGCATATTTCCTCTCCCAAAATGCATTATTATTAGCTGATGCAGTCTGATAAGCCACGGCCTTAGGCAAGCCTTCCTGTACTCAAGGTGATTCAGGGTCTTTTAGTAAATATCAGAAATGCTTCTGACTGTCAGCTACCTCTCCCTAAAAAGGCAGACAGTCTGTACACAGAATCATCAGGCAGACAGAACCTGCTTGGACAGCTGACAAATACCCTCTAGCTGACCATCAGGAGAAGCAGCAGCATAACTACTGTGCCAGCAGACTAAGAATGCTGTGAGGTGGACAGATTTGGCAGGAGGCTCCACGTCTTCTGCCCTAGCAGTGACAGTACAACACTACACATCATGTTGTCCAATAACAATGATGCAGCTTAAGGAAGCTGGGCCATACTAAACACTTCCAGATTCCAGTGCTGAAGATAAAATGATAATGTCAGTCCCCACCAAGTAGATACAGGATTGACTATACTTATGGTAAGCTGGATGACTCTGAAGTCAACTGCAACGTATTTATTTAGTTTACATCCAGTTAGGCGGACCCTTTACAGTAATGATCACGATCAAAGGCTAAAAGTGATAAATATATTTTATTTATTTAATTTTGGGACATCTTATTCTTCAATTTCTAACAATCAAAAACAAACACATGTATAAGTTGCCATGATGGAATGCATTCCATTTTCTCAACTACAGCCTTGATAACCATCACTTATATCAAAATAATTGCATCCATGACATCTTCATCAGTATAATTGTACTATAGATATAAACTTTCCTGCTATGGAGCATTCACAGTCTGTTCAGCTTTTATAACAATGCTTAATGTTCTAACCTGAGAGCAACCTAATATCTTTTGACAATAAACTGGGAAAACATTATTTTTTTCATCATTCAAGCAAATCCAAGTTGGATGCTTGTTGTTCAGAAATACAAGTCTATAATCAAATAATCTTTCCCTCTTTCAAAATTTCAGTACTCTTTCTTTGACATTACAGTTTTATCATTTACTATGCAATTACAAAATCTGTCTGGATTCTTTCCCCAAAACCTTCCTTCAGCCAAGATCTTGTTATAATTTTTTTATCACTACTGTAACACCAGTACTTACTTCCCACTTCCCAATAAACCTTCTGTCAGCATGTAAGATATTCATGGCTGACTAATAGGTCAGAGACAATTCATGTTTAAAACTGTGTCCTTGTTCCTGTCATTAGTTCATCATAGTCCTTATCCTTCCTCACAATCGCTACATCATACTTCTCAACCTGTAGACATTGAAATGGGAGCAAAGGCCCTTGAAAAGTAGATATATCCAGATAAAAATCAGTACATCTAATTAGCATAAAATTTGAATACCAAATAATGCATAGCTCTTCCTGTTTCCAGTAGGAATGTAAGGTACTAATTGGGTATATGTTTAAGAAACAGAGAGTGACACAAAAGTATTGAAAAATATATGCTCATTATAAAAGAGACAGTGTAAAATCTTCAGACTATATTGCAAAATTCTACCACACAATGTCATTTAATTTTACTTCAGAAAAAAAAAGAGATATAAGATATATGTCCTCGTTCTTTAAATTATTTTTGACACTAGCATTTTGGTCATGTAGTGAGTTTTCTATGTAAAAGACAACTTCAAAAATCACATGTGATGAAGGGGTTCAGAAAATTTTGTGAAGGGGTAAATCAAGCCTAGGAAAAATAGAGACGTTCTGTGCACAGAAAGTCAGGCTTGAAATTAGGAACATTCCTCCAAAATGGGGACAGTTGAAAGGTCAGCTCTGCATACGCCTGTCTTTATTTCCATATTATTTGAAGGTTTGTTGCATATCTTTTATCAATGATAGCCTCCTTTATAGGAATTGAGCAGTATCCCTTGCTAATTTTCTCAAGGTCATAGTCTCCTGTAATTATAACACACTTAAAGGAACACTGTCTAACCAAATACACATATAGGATATCATCCAGTACACAACCCAAATGCACCCCTCCAGTCTTTTAATATCATCATTTTGCCAGTCCTTCATATTGCAAACTTCCATCCAACACTTAGCCAAAGCTACATATTAGATTAACCAACAGCAGTTATAGCATGCATTGTATTGTTACTCAGTAACTTATTTCATTGAAGACAGTCAACATTAAATAGTCAGCCTCGGTCTAATGCCACCCCTTTTCATATTTTAACACTGAAATAAGTATGACAAAACTGTCTTAAAAACTAACTTCTTCTATATTCATACATATTACTTTTTACATCTCCTTCAGAAATACTTCTTACACTGCTCCATGACATAGTCAGTCCAGAGGTTTCTGTTTTTAAACGACACAGGCAAGTTAAGACTAAAAATCTAGCCATCCCTCCTTTTAACAAATTATCTCTAGATTTGTCATTTCTGGTCCAAAGTATACTATATAATAATATAGTGCAGTGGTCAGCTTAAGGATTGCAATAATCTTCAGTGATTTTCTAAACCTTTCATAATATGTCATTTGGTTTTAGTTTTAATAAAACACATCCACCTGTTTTTCTGCAGAAAAAAATGTTAACCCATAATATTATTTATCGATACATTAAAGAAGCACATTAGACCATGACAGAATAAAATACAGTTAAATTTGATTTATAACAGTAGTGGACATCTGCTTTTATAAGAATGGATAGTAGTAACTAAGCTTTGTTTCCTCTGTTCAACATGCCATTAATCCATTTATCATAAGCCAGACAGGTTGCTTATTATAATAAAAGTAGCTACAGAGTAGCTTTGACCATAATATTGTCATTTATATTCTTGACTGTAATCTTATGATCAAATACTTCACGTTATTTGTTTCTATATCTTTGTAGAAGACTTATTACCGGTAATCACTATTGCAATATCCTTTTCTTTAAACTGAGGGGAAAAATAACACAGATGGTTTATAACAATAACTCCTCTTAGCAATGAATTCATTTTATTATGTAAAACTACACAACAGATTCAGTTTACATTCCCATATTTTTTCTAATTCAACCCATCATTAGTCACTTTATCCTAAAAGTAAGAGTCAACTTGTTTATTGCAAGATCGCTGCTGCATAGCATAATTCGAACTATGATCATTGTCTTTTTGTTTGCACTATAATCTGATTGTGACCTCATCTTAGAGGAGTACAGTTGGGCTCCTGAGTGTAACAAAATTGTTATTTATTTATTTATTTATTTATTTATTTTTATTTATTTATTTTTTTTGAGGAATGGATGTCAGGAAATTCACCTTGCAAACAGAGTGAAGTGAAGCTCACAAGATGAATTTACCATCGATTTTGAGGATATTTAATTACTTAGATATAATCAGAGAAACCAGACCATAATTGTTTGTCCTACATGGAACATTGCCGTTTGCAATGAAGGAAAAAGTGGATAAAGAGCTTGAAAGGTTTGTAAGAAGTATTATTGGGCCTACTGAAGGAGAGTGAATAGGCAGCTTCAGTTGTTCCTGATACAAAAAGGGATAGTTACAGTTTTGTAGTGATTATAAACTAACTGTTATTTGTGTACAAACATTAAGACACGTGTCTTACTTGAGGGGAAGAGCTGATGGCTATATTGAGAGGTAGAATTGTGTTTTCTTTAAAAATAGGCATAGCAGGTGCTTATCAGTATTTGATCATTTTAAAATGTATGTGATGATTAATATACATAAAGGTCTATTTCTGTATAAAAGATTGTGAGTACCACATCATTAATTTTTAAAGATAAGTGTAAACTTTATCAAAGGATTTGAATAAACCTGTGTATATGTATCTTTTATTGGTTACAGGAAGTCAGTAAGTGAACACTTCATTAACTTACATATAATTAAAGCACTAATAAAATAAGTAACAAAGGGCCACAGCTCCAAAGGCAAACCAAAACTTTAATCTGTGAGCGCTTTTGTTCACTCAAATCAAATGAACTTCACAGATTAAAGTTTTGGTTTGCCTTTGGAGCTATGTCCCTTTGTTATTTTATTTTATAACTTACATATAATGTTGGAATGATTTAACCCTTCAGACTGAGTTAAAAAATAAGATTTGACTGGTAAATTGCAGATTGAATGGACACGCTCTCTACAGGAAAGGGATACGTCCTTTCACTAAGAAGGTGAAAGCTATCTATGAAGAACCCCCTCTCATCATGTGTGAAGGAGTTAGGGGATTTTTTGCTTTGAATAATTGCTATGGCAAGTTCATTACTTACCAAAGTTCAATGTTAGCAATGCTGTTTAGCCTGCTGGAAGGTAATGTGTCATAATAATAGAAACAACCTAAAAAATACTTTCAGAAAATATATCTACAAAAAATGTTGATTTATGATAAAGTGTTGGTACACAATAGTCAAGAGATATTAGTATCCTTTGCTTATACTGCCTTTGCGTACACTGCATTTGCATAAACTGCCTCTGCCTATGCATTGATGTAGTAATTCAACATTTTATGTCTTCACAGGATGAACATCAATTGCTTATGTATCAAAACCTATTGCTCCTGCTGACAGAAAGTATTCTTAGAGTGAGAAGGAAGCACATGTTTTAATATTTAGTGTGAAGAAGTTCCTCATCTGAGGTAACAAAAAAAAAAAATAATAATATTGTTATTGTTAGGTAAGTATAAGAGTTTGTCTAACAGGGCAGCCACAAGAATTCAAAGATGGGCAATAATATTGTCAGCCTATGTTTATTTAATAAGGTATGACATTTCCAAGAGTTGTGGTAATCCTCATTGACTATCTAGTTTCCGTACCTGAAACCTCAGGTACTATTACAGGATTGCTTTGATTAAATAATACTTTCAGGACATTCTTGTTACAACAGATTTGATAGCTTGAATGACACAGAGTAAACCAGAGCTGTCATTTGTGAAACTATTCTTGGTGAGAGTTTGAAAATGTTGTTTTAGAAAAAGAACCAAACTTTCAGTGGAATAAGGCTGTGTCTTGTGGTACAATTGAGTGAGTATTAGTTCCCTTTAAGTAGAGAAAATGTGCATCGAAGGAACTTCATACGTGTCACACCCTGGCATCATTAAAATGAAAGGACTAGCTAGAAGGGCTGTCTGGTCATCAAAGCTAGACAAAGAGATTATGAGAAAGTTCAATGCATGTGTCATGTCTGAATGAACAGTAAATGCACAGACAAGCATCTTTACAAAAATGAGTGGATGTTGGAAAAATATAGCATATCAGTTTTGCAGGACCATTCATAAATGCCTTTATGAATGTCTTTACAGCAGTGCAAGCATATTCAATGGCTTGAAGTATCACATTTGCTGGAAATCATGTCTTGGGCTATCATTAGACATCTAAAAAGGCTTTGACTGCTTATGGTTTACATGAACATAGTGCCACTAACAGTGGAGCCTAATCTATGCCAGAAGAATTTTGTCATGTTTTTATGCAAGATAGAATAATCCGTTGCACTAATTTAACAGCGCACACAGCAACAAATAGATTATCTGAAAGAGTCAGGCATTCCTTCAAAGTGTGTATGAAGAAATTATTAGATATTATGTTGGAATAATAGCATTTTACTTTTCTGTTACAATGTAAGATAACTCTAAATTGTACTGAAAGATAGACAGTTGCAGATCTTTTCTTAAGTAAACATTTTCTTTAGTAGAACTAGATCTGACCGAATGAAATCAAGTCTTGTTGGTCAAAGAAACGATACTTGAAAAAGTTCCATCATGACAAGTAAGCAGGAGACAGATCATTTAAGCAATAGGAGTCAATGCAGCACTAGAATATTTCCAGCAAAAGTAGAAAATGGTTTTCTGGATGGAGAAAATAGATCAAAATTCATATCAAGCTCAAGAAAATGATTCACGGATTTCCTGTGAGACATTTTGAACATCTGAGACCTAGACAGACAATGGTAAAGTATACTTAACCTCACAGTGAAGTGAACCCTGATGTTACTGGTTGGGACAGTAACTCTGCTGATGGGCCAAATGAGGAGTATGACTCATTATCCAGAGGCCTGAGCTGTTCGATGTGCAGAGCTGTGACTCCCAAGTGCCAAAATGCCAAGAAGACGTGCCAGAGTCACAAAAACTGCAATGAGTTAGCAAACAACCTCAGCATCTTAGCTAGTGATTAATGCTGCTAGTGGCAACAATTCTTAGCTTATGCCTGAATGGGAGTGTTTGTGTTCCAGCACTAACAAATCTGCCTCGTATATGGAGAGTGTTTTTTGGCAATAACAGTTCTTCACCTCCATCAAAGTTAGGTGTTCTAAGCCAGTAAAGGGGGTAATGCATTGCATTAAGCAGTGTACAGACCTCTGTAATATGAGCCCGCATATCAGTATACAGAATAACTGTGTCTGTGCATGTTAGTCTGTGCCCACACTTGCCAATAAAGCAGCTCCAAGCATGCTCAAGTCCCTGTGCTAGTTCTTTCACAGTCTGCAACACCACCTTTTCCTCTGATTCAGAGCAGTAACAAAAAGAGAGATAGAAAACGTCATTCTCCTAATGCCAAATGACCAAGACAGCTATGGCTCACATCCCTGCTGCAGCTGGCATATTGCCCAGTGATTCTGCTTCTTCTTTACAAAACACGGTTATCAGAACAGCAAGGTATTGAACTTCTAATGTTTTAAAATCAAGATCAATTCCATATTATTTGAAAAAAAAAAACAAATATAAATAAACTGTGACTTGCAAGAAAAATAATTGAAACTGCAAAGTTTTCAAGCTGTCCTGCAGCTGAACCCATTTCCTCTGATGGAATGAGATTACTTTGTTGGGGAATTTTGGTGAACGCAGGCATGTAATCGTCAGAAAATAATGTATAGAATCGTACTCAGTCTCCAATCAGAACATTTGTTTCCTGTATTAGCTGGGCTGGTGGTAAAGCAATTTTCAAAGCAGGAATTTCAGCCGTGCATGCCAACAAAGTGTGCCAGACACAATTCTAAAAAGGCATGTGACACTAAATATGCACAAGGTTTGGTCAGATATAACATACTGCTTTTTGGATGACCCTCTGTACAATTACTGTTCAATAAGCATTTGACAGCATATCACAATGTTTCTAAAGTGTTACATTTACATAGATGCTAAATTGGTAACTGACAGTGCAACAAAGGAACACTTGCATAATTTGGATATTGTGCTCACTGGATTAGAAAATACTGTTTATGCTTCAAAATAACTAAATGCATAAATTTAGGAAATTAAGTGATATTCTCAGATTATAAACTAAAACCACGGGTTACTATTCAGTCACAAACTGCAAGCAATTCATCAAGCACCAGTAAAGTTACATAAATGAAAGCTTTAAAGAGACTATTAAACTACTTTGTAAAGAATATTTTTGCTAATTCATTTCATTAAGAAAAAGGATGAACACTTTGACACACCATAAATCATCACACTTTAATATATATTACAGGAAACAAAAAGATCAATAGCAGAAGCTACACCCATATTTGGTAATATTATTCTTTGGTGGTGGGAAACAAATTATATTTTTACTTCAGTTTTTAGGAACTATATTACGGATACCGTGATGATATTTTCAATCTATGGAAAGGAGACTGTGATATGACTGGTTTATTACTTTACAACAACTTTTTGTCTTTCATAATCAGATTGGGATAGATAGTTGTAGTTTTAGACATCAAATTATATAAAAACCATGATAAACAGAATTTTAAATCAACTATTTATAGGAAGCCCACCCACTGTAATAGTTATCTACACTTTAATAGTACCGATCCATATTGGCAAAAGAACCTGGAAAAGGGTCAAATTATATGCCTATTTGGATTGATTACTGATAAAATTACATTCAACACAGAACTTGTGCAACTGAAAGAAATGTTTTTAGAAAGGGGATACGCGACAAAGATGTTTGAAGAATTAACTATATTTATTCAGACACATAGATATACAGAGTTTAGACCCCTTGCTGTGTGGTTCTGAATTGCCTATTAAAATGAAACAACAGGACAATAGATTTACAAACACTATAGTAATGACTTACCACCATGGTAACAGAGAAATCAGGTCCATTTTAAAAAAAAAACTAGACTCACATATTTGGGGTATTCAACTTAACAGGGAAGTTGGGAGAGGGCCCCAATCTGGTATTTAAAAAAGATAGAAATATTAGATATATTTTTGAAAGTCACAGTAATAGGCCCAAAATTTCAGGACATCCAGTTATGGCAATGGAAATGCGTGGATCCTGTAAAAATGCAGATTCATCAGCAAGACACTTAATACAGTGGTAGGGAACTATCCCAGGGTGATAAGAGTGGGTGCATCTTATGATTCTTATACCAACAGGATGGTTTATGTAGCTTCATGTTTGTCTTGTCCTGCATTTTACATCAGCAAAACTGAAAAAAGTTTAAGAATGAGGATGTGCCAGCATAATTATGCCATTAAAAGTAATAATACCACTAATGCATTGGCAAAACATTCAAAGGAATTTATCATTTTTAATAAATGTATTTTTATACATTAAAAAAGGTTCACCAAAATATAAAAGGAGGTAACTGGTCTGCTGTTTTAGAATCTAGGGAAGTGTTTGGCAAGTTTTATTAATCACAACACAATTCCCAGGTTTAAGCAACAGAATTTCACTGACTAGTTTTCTCCACCTCAAAGCAGACAAACTTTAATTCATGCAACAATACTGATTTAAGTTATTAATAACAAATACCTACTTTATTTTTCTTTAATACAAGTATCTTTATATTTTGCCAGTATTATTCTAATAGTTTTTAGAAAATATTTTTGATTGTTATGGCATATACTGTTAGAAACTCCTTGTGTTCTGACTGAAGAGTGCTCTCAAACAATCTGGAAACATAATCGCTGATAAGTATAATTCTTGGCACTTTAACTTTTCAGAGTTCTACATTGTCTTAATTTTTTGCCTGATTGAATTATTTTATATATTTGCTGACTGAATTATTTTATATATTTGCTGGCATTGTTTTTTGTTTCTGATCTCTTCTGAAACTGGTCCCCCCCTATTTCTGTGGTGGTGTTAAAGTTTATAAAACTGGTCTGACAGATTTTTTTGTTATCTGATTGCTTCACAGCTTGCTGATTTAAAATAGCCCCTGTTTGTAAATTCCTGCGTGCACTGTTAGAAATTCCTTGTGTTCTGTCTGAAGAGTGCTCTCAAACAATCTGGAAATATAATCGCTGATAAGTATAATTCTTGGCACTTTAACTTTTCGGAGTTCTGCATTGTCTTAATTTTTTGTCTGATTGAATTATTTTATATATTTGCTGGCTGAATTATTTTAAATATTTGCTGGCATTGTTTTTTTGTTTCTGACCTCTTCTGAAATTGGTTTTCTCCATCCTACCCACCCTATTCCTATGGTGTTTGTTACAGTTGGCGGCTTTGCAGTTGCCTGTCCCTACTGTAAATTTGATCTGGGACACTCCTCCCAGTCTAGTGTTCATTCTACCTAATACAGAGAGAACATTTGAGAAGGCCAACCCACTTAGGTTTTTCACCTTGAATTATCTTCTGCTCCTCCTTCCTCCCCTTGCACGTTACTAACAAAACAAAAACAAATCTCCTTGTGTTCTGACTGAGTGCTGAGTGTGCTTCTCAGCTGATAAGTATATTTTTTGGCACTTCTTAACTGTTCAGGGTTGAATAAAACAACAAATAAATTTAGTTCAGAATACTTTTCGAATACATTGCATTTATTTAAACTGTATTTACTTTAATACTGCTACACACTCGTGTGCTAGCTTGCATTACACTTAAATTGTTTTTAGTGCTGTTTTAGCTGCTTTCTGAAAAAAAAGTCTAAGTCTGTTTCCTGCCTTTCCTGCAACTTGTCTAGTCCAGATACATATTTGCTGTATCCAGGACTGTTGGTAAACTTCTGAGCCCCACAAGCCTTTCTGTGTTGGAGGGAAGCCTTCTAGCTTATCAGTGTGAGTGGTAAGAACTAGGTAACCTATCTACCACAAGAGGAGTGGTTTTTGGCCCAGAAATTGTAGTTTATTGACCATTTAGGCAGTTTTTCCATCTCTTTCTACTCTCTGGTTTAAAAGCCCGTGTTGTGCTTGTTTCCTGCCTTTCCTATAACTAGTCTAGTCCAGATACAGATTTGCTGTATCCAGAACTGTTGGTAAGCTTATGAGCCCCCAAGCCTTTCTGTGTTGGAGGAAAGCCTTCTAGATTATCAGTGAGATTGGTAAGCACTAGGTAGCCTATCTACCACAAGAGGAGTGGTTTCTGGCCCAGAAATTGTAGCTTATTGGTAGTTTGGGCAGTTTTTCCATCTCTTTCAACTTTCTGGTTTAAAAGCCCATGTTTGATCTTGTTTCCAGGCTTTCCTGTAACTAGTCTAGTCCAGGTACAGATTTGATGTATCCAGGACTGTTTATAAGCTTCTGAGTCCCCCAAGCCTTTCTGTGTTGGAGGGAAGCCTTCCCGCTTATCAGTTGGAGTGGTAAGCACTAGGTAACCTATCTACCACAAGAGGAGTGGCTTTTGGTCCATAAATTGTAGTTCTATGGCTGTTTGGGCTGTTTTTCCATCTCTTTCAACTTTCTGATTTAGAAGCCCACATTTGCACTTGTTTCCTGCCTTTCCTGTAACTAGTCTAATCCAGATACAGATTTTCTGTATCCAGGACTGTTGGTAAGCTTCTAAGCCCCCAAGCCCTTCTGTGTTGGAGGGAAGCCTTCTAGCTTATCAGTGAGAGTGGTAAGCACTAGGTAGCCTATCTACCACAAGAGGAGTGGCTTCTGGCCAGAAATTGTAGTTATTGGCCATTTGGGCAGTTTTTCCATCTCTTTCAACTTTCTGGTTTAAGGGACCTTGTTTGTGCTTGTTCCCTGCCTTGCCTGTAACTAGTCTAGTGCAGGTACAGATTTGCTGTATCCAGGACTGTTTTTATGTTTCTGAGGCCCCCAAGCCTTTCTGTGTTGGAGGGAAGCCTTCTAGCTTATCAGTGGGAGTGGTAAGTACTAGGTAGCCTATTTACCACAAGAGGATTTCTTTTGGCCCAGAAATTGTAGTTTATTGACCATTTGGGCAGTTTTTTTCCATGTCTTTCTACTCTCTGGTTTAAAAACCCTTGTTGAGCTTGTTTCTTGGATTTCCTGTAACTAGTCTAGTCCAGATACAGATTTGCTGTATCCAGGACTGTTGGTAAGCTTCTGAGCCCCCAAGTCTTTCTGTGTTGGAGGAAAGCCTTCTAGCTTATCAGTGAGAGTGGTAAGCACTAGGTAGCTTATCTATCACAAGAGGAGTGGTTTCTGGCCCAGAAATTGTAGTTTATTGGCCATTTGGGCAGTTCTTTTCCACATCTTTCAACTTTATGGTTTAAAAGTCCACATCTGCAATTGTTTACCATCTTTCCTGTAACTAATTTAGTTCGGATACAGATTTGCTGTATCCAGGACTGTTTGTAAGCTTCTGAGTGGTGCCAATGTCTGCTCTTCAATCTTTCCCTTAGATCTGCTAGTTCTCCCATCTCCTGCACTTTTACTAGCTTAATAGTTTAGCACTTTACCAGACTTTTTGTAGCAATTATTGTAGCACACAAAAGTGCTACCAGCACTAAACGTTCTACAAGGAAGCCGCTCCAGTATTTATTAATGCCCACCTCTCCAGGCATGTCTAAATGTCAGTTCCCTGTGCTTTCTCCTATTAGCCTGGTAAACTTGGGCATCCTGAGGCAATGTAGCAACTGCTTCATGTACACTAACAACCCTCTTCTCTTACCTCCCAATACTCAGACTTGTGAGAGATGCACTTATATATCCAAACTGGAAGCCACAAACTCTCCAGCCAAGACCGGAATAGCTGGTCAAGAGGAGAAGGCCAGCACTTGCACCACACCACATGGAGTACATAGCCCTCCAGAACTCACACCAGCACTGCCTTCAAATAAAAACACAAACCACACACCCACCAACATGAAGGCTCTAAATAAAAATCTACCCAAACAGCAGAGACCTCCAAGGCAGAAATGCACCCGACCACCGCAACACAACACTAATCACAAAACACATAACTCTGTTAAGCAGTGTACAACTCAACCAAAGCCCCTAAGGCAAAACAGCATGCCCAACATACTAGTTATATGTGACTCGATAGTGAGGCAGACTGATGTCCCACTCACCAAGATGAATAAGGATAAAGTCACAGTCAGCTGCCTGTCAGGCATCAGGATCCACCACATAATGCACGCACTCAGGTCCCTCAACAACAGGTACAAATATGACTCTGTCATTGTACATGTGGGTGTGAATGACCTGAGACATACCTCGCTGGACTGCATGAAAAGAGACATGGAGGAGCTCTTGGGTTATGTAGCCCAGGTGGGTATGACCCTTGCCCTGAGCAGCATCCTACCATCACCCAGAATGATACCACAGTACAAGCAGAAAATGATTGAGTTCAACAATTGGCTAAGTTTCTGCTGTCATTCTAAGGGGATCCAGTAGCTGTCTGCCTGGGATGACATGACTGACAGACCTCAATGTTTTGCTAGAAATGGCCTGCATCTGCCACCCCTGGGCTTCCGGATACCGGCCAAGGGTCTTTCCACCCATATAGTGACTTTTTTAGGCGGTATTCCAAAGACCAAATTGCCATCATAACAGCTGCAAACAAATGCAATCTTAGAGTCATGCTGCTCAATGCTAGAAGTCTAAATCTCAAAATGCACTCGCTTGAAGCACTCCTTAAAATGGAGAACATCAACATTTGTGCTGTAACAGAGATCTGGTTCAAGGCAGCAGAAAACACCTCTGCACTACCAGGCTATAACTCATTGCACACCTTTCGGCCCCAAACTTGGACTGAAGCTCCAAAGGCGGTGGTGTTTCTATATTTATAAAAGATGCACACACCTCCAAACTGGTAGCCCAACATAATGCATCTGAGATACTTCAGGTGCAGCTAACATTGGGTAAGACAGCTATTCAGGTCATAGCCCGCTATAGGTCCCCAACCATTTCCCAAGACTCACACTCAACATTTCTAAGCACCCTGGAGAATATTAGGGTCCAACCTAGCACACTTATACTGGGTGACTTCAACTACCCCTCCATTAACTGGGAAAACTACTCATGTACCAATACACTTGCCCAATGCTTTCTGGAATTCATTAATTCCAATGCTCTGGATCAGCTCGTTTTTACCCCCACTAGAGATAGCAACATCCTTTACTTGGTCATTACTAACATGGGTGACCATTGCTCTACACCAATAGTCAACTCCTCCCTGGTTAGATCCGACCACAAACTAATCACCTTGGAAATCCACATCTCACCCACACCTCCCACAAAGGTAACCACCTTGAAAAACTTCTCCAAAGCTGACTTTGGGGTTCCTAAAAACAGAGGTGGCTAGTTTCATGGCACCCATGCAAATGGAGAATAGTTGCATGACCACCTAATCATACACTAGTGCACTGTACAAACACGTACACAAATGCATGGATCTCGCCATACCCAATAAAACCAAGATGCTCTCATCAAAAAAAAAGGAAGCCAATCTGGTGGTCCCCTGCCATAAATAAACTCTACAATAGAAGGAGGAAACTGATGCGGAATAAGGCAAAGTCCCAAGACTGGAAAAACTCCCTTATCAGCATCAGAATAAGGTTGAGATCCTGCATCAAATCCTCTAACGCTAGCTATGAAAACAGAATTGCAGCAGATAGTAAAGACAGCCACAAGGCCTTCTATAGTTATGTAAAGAATCTCCACGGCAATACCCAGATTTGCTCTCAGCTACTGCACAATGGTATCTCCTATACCGAGCCAACAGATATTTAATTTTAACTTGTGCAGCAGTAATACTGGGTTCCTGGGAATATACTGGCTGACAGATTCAGTGCTAACTTTACCCCTCCCCTACAAAGGACTACTCACAATACTAGTAGATTCCCAGGCACCCAGTATTACTGCTGCACAAGTTAAAACAGCACTGTCCAAGGCCAAGAATACAGCTTCTATGGGACCTAACAATATCCCTGGCTGTGTTCTACATGAACTACAGAGTGAACTGGCACCTCACCTGTGTGCCCTGTTCAATCACAGCCTTACCTCGACTTTGTCCTTACTGAATGGCGCACTATTACAGTCATCCTTCTTCACAAAGAAGGAGCGACTACAGACCCTGGGAATTATCACCCAATTAGCCTGACGAGTCTGATATACTAAGCTATGGAATGCATCATTATGGACCTAATAAACAAGGATATAGGGAATCGCCAAACTCTGGATCCTACACAGTTTGGTTTTGTGAAGGGTACAGCATGCCTGCTCAACTTCATCGACTTCTTTGAGTCAGTCATCAGAGCTGTGGATGAAGGCAAGGTGGTTCATGCAGCCTACCTTGATCTGGCCAAGGCCTTTGATATCATTCCCCACTCAGGAATCATAGAAAAACTCACTAAGCTAGGCATCAACCCCTATATCACTAGTTGGGTTGAAAACTGGCTCACAGATAGAACCCGCAGTGTGAAAGTAGCTGACTCCAAGTCAGACTATTGACCAGTCATGAGTGGATTCCCACAGAGTTCAGTCCTGGGTCCTCTCCTGTTTGGTATCTACTTCTATGAAGTCCAGGCCAACACGAAGGGAATCTGGCTGACAAAGTTCACAGACAATTGCAAGTTGGGAGCTATTATTAACTCCCCAAGTGATGCTGACATCCTACAGAAAGGCCTCAATGACACCAACGACTGGTGTCAGAACCATAGCCTTAAGCTCAATGCCAAAAAATGTGTCATCATTCCCCTTGGGGAAAAAAAACAGTTCCCTTTAATTACCACATTGATGCTAGTCCACTGAACACGGAAGGCATTATAAGAGATCTGGGAATACAAGTTGACAGCAACCTCTCTTTTGATGACCACATTGCCACTGTGGTCAAAAAGTCCTTCTATGTGGCACATCCCATTATTAAAGGTTTTGCATCCAGGAAGAAAGAGGTCATTGTCTCCTTCTACTCTTCCCTCATTAGGCCGATCATTGAGTACAATGCCCCATTTGGCATGTACCTCAATAGACACCTGCAACAACTGGAGAGGCCATAAAAGTACCTCACAAAGAGGATCCTATTCCTTAAACACTTGTCCTATATGGCCAGATTCAGAAAACTTCAACTATTCTCTGTCTCATATCGCCTACTTAGAGACGATCTCTGCTTGACTTACAAAGCCATGTTTGACCCAGCTCTGTTAGAAATGCTACATCTAAAGAAATCCCAATCTCTCTGCACCACACGCTCCAGATACCTCAACCTCATTACCACAATCAAGAGAACATGCTGGAGGGAAAGTTTCATAATCCAGAGACTGCCCATGCTATGGAATAGACTTCCCTTACATGTCAAGCAGAGCACCTCACTGGCCCTCTTCAAGAAAAATCTTGATGAGTGGATGGGAAATAGAAAATTCATCCCAGGGATCACTCCAGTGGCTCTACTCGACAGAGGCACTAGGAACTAAGGTCAGATGGCACAATATGGGATAGGCTTGTAAAGGCTCCAGGCCATTAGTCTAGTACACACCTATGAACCTATGATATAAATACCCCTGTCTCTTTAATTTTGAATATGCATTAGGTTTTAAGCATTGTGCTTGGCTATATTAGGGTTTAAAAGGATGGCAGTTTTTAATGGATTTGAACCTGATGAAGTTTTGTATAATTAAAGAATGAAAGCACTTATTCACACTACTACGGACTGGCTTTTGTGGTTTTTGGACTTCAGGGAGGTGTTTCATTATTCATTTTATGTATTTTTTACTTGATAGTAATTTTAATATATAACAAGAAACAAAAATATCCATAGCAGAATCTAGTTTTCCTTCAGATGTAATGTCCTGGAGTGGGTTTTGGTTTGCAGGGAATGTGAACCTTGCAGGGAATGTGAGCCTTTACTCCATCAATAGTTTGAACTTAACGTTTGGTTGACTACTGCCATCTGCTTTCACTCCTCCCACTAATGCCTACATGGGGTAGGTAGTCAAGGAACCATAGACCATTACTTCTTTGAAGCTTGCCGTTATATATTCTATTTTATGAGCATGGAGGTAACTGGACTCTAGTTGCCCTACTTTTAAAAATGCAGATCACTTGCTAATGCACTTAATAACTATTTTAAAACAAATTTGTTTGTTACTGACTCTGGACAATAAAGTTCCCAGAAATGTACTCAGTAGCAAGGCATCCGGTTACCCTTCTGTCTGACAGGGAATCAAAAGTGGCCGATTGATGTCCTGAATGGATTTATCCCACTGCAGTGTTGGGCTTATATCCCCTTACTTATGTATTCATTTCCCTCACTTCCAGTACTCCACTCTGCATCAGGCCTTGTGGTGGTCTGTACTATTGATTTCCATGTGGAAGGATACCTGTTCATCAACCCAGATGTTTCAGCAAGGACCACACTTGTAGATGTCTATTTCCAGAGAAGAGTCTTGTCATGTTTGTGCCTTTTCTACTTGAGTAACTGAGCAGAAAAAAATCGGATGCCCTATTCAGGGGAAGCACCTTTTTAGTGATCAATTTCTAGAGATCATAGTGGAACTTTAGAGGAACATTCCAGGTGGCCAGGCAAACATTCTCAAAAATGTTAGTATAGTGTAGTTTTGTGCCATTAGCTGTGTTCTTGGAAATGCTACCAAAGGATATTCCATTACAAGAATGACTGCTTTTAGTACATATCAGAAAAGTGCATTCAGCTAACATTTAAGATGCAGTAGCCTGGTCCCCTTTGCACTTGTTTACTAAGTAATGAGTCCTAGATTTCCATTACAGGATCAGCATTTTTGGAGGGGAACCCCATTCTGTAGGACATTCTGTTTTAATTCTCTTCCTTTATCTTGTCTATCCCTAGCTTCCTTTTCTTGGGAGCAATGACTAGGGGATTCTTTTCAAGTATATGACCTAAGTAGAGGCCTCAGCTCCTATGACTTAAGATGTTGCTAACATATGAGGATGTATTATTTGTCTTGATCTTGAAAAAGGAGTTATACAATGCCTGAGTCCAAAAATGCAGCACTGCAGTCCATAGCCTTGTCACCAGCTCATTTGATGCTTAAATTCCAAACTACCTACTTTGTACTCCTTACTAATATGTGAGAGTAAAATTAGTGTTACAGAGTTGTTGCAGGAGTGTCAACAAAAACAAATCCTCTGTTATGAAGTATCATCCCAGCATCTTTCTGTGTTAAAATGGAAAGTTACATTCCAAAGGCAAGTGAATAACAGATATTTAGTTTTAATAAGTTTCAATGTGATTGGCATTGTTACAAAATGGCAAAGGATAAAGATGAAGGCTAAGCAAAATATAAAGCATCATGTGGTTGTCTGTGTGTGTGTGTGTGTGTGTGTGTGTGTGTTTGTGTGTGTGTGTGTGTGTGTGTGTGTGTGTGTGTGTGTGTGTGTGTGTGTGTGTGTGTATGATGTGTGTGTCTCTTTTCAGAAAAACAATATACCATGTATTTGGAATAAATGTACAGAACAGCCAAGATCATATCTAACAGAAGGTCATGGTCATGAAATCTAAAGAAGGAAGAGTTAATATCTGCTTAAGCAATCAGTTTCCAATAATGTTAATTTGTGTTTCAAGTCAGACATGGTGATTGCATCTCTGGGTTCAGAGGTGCAGTCATACCTCTCATTTTATTTGCTGAAGAATTCTGAACAAAGCCCAAAATAAATGGGGGTGGAGGCAAAGGCTCAGTATAATGAAAAATGTATAAATATTGGAAACTTTAATGTTCAGCATTAATGACTGACTGTAATCTTTAGCGGCATACCTGAAAATCAAACATTTTACATGGGATAAATCAATATGATACAAAATCAAGGACATTCTGCAAAAATCAGAGACAGTTGAGAAGTTTGTTGTAGTGCCTTTTACTATCTTCTCAGATTAGAAATGTTCCTTAGGGTGAGAATTAAATTCAGCATGAGAACTCTTAGTTTCCAAGCCTCATCTAAGACTGATTGTGATGTTAGTGTTCCAGATATTCAAGGACCAAAGACAGACTGTATTAAAGCTGCATTGTTTGAGAATATATATTCAAGAGGCTGTTTTATTATTTTTATTTTATTTTAGGTTGAGGGAGGGATCGGAAGGTATTGGAATGTTAGGGTTAAGGAGGGGATCAAGATGTTAGGTTTACGGAGAGATCAGGCAATTAGGGTTAGGAAGGGGAGTGGAGGGGAGGGGGAATTTAGGTTTAGGGACTGAATGGGAATTTAAGTTTAGGAACTGGGTGAGAGTTTTCAGGTTTAGTGTCAGGGTTCTGGGAGGAATAGTTAGCCTTTGGTTACTTCACTGGGACTAAGTTAGTGGAAGTTAGGGCACCTGACAACATGAGTGAGTGTGCTGAGAGCTAATGATATGGTGTGATGGGATATGAGAAATGGTCATTGGAAGGGTAAAGGCTGGGTGCAACATTTAAAAGAGACCTCAGTGCAGTTTATTAGGTGTGACAGATTTATCAAGTTGTAGTGTGTTGGCTCTGTTAATGCAATATTGTAAAGTAATAGGTGGAGAATGAAAGGGAGGTTGTTGCTCGACTGCAGAATAGCCTCAATTACCTTCCATAATTTGACAGCTACTCATCTTTCTGTACAGATGTATGGAAAAGGGCATTTGATGATAGACTGCTAGACTATCTAGTTTCATAATGGAGTCTTTAGCACTGAGGAAGGATAATTAAGGTTAATTAAGACTGACAATTCAATGTTTAGTCTTGAGGTAGATGGGGTTTAATTAAATCAGGCTGGGGAGAAATTACATGAATATTACAGGAAAGAAGGTGGTGGTGAACATATGTCATTTGATCTACAACTGACTGTTATATGGTCTGCTGAGAGTAGCCAGCCAAAAGGACACTTCTATCAAAATGGCCAGAAACAAAATATCTTACTTGGGAGCAAAGCCCTCCATGTCCTCATGCAATGATGGATTGCATCAGCTACAGTTCTAATATACTTAAATGTAATGTTTGCAGAGCTGAGATAAAGTTATAGTCCTAGTTTCCTAATTTTGTGTAGTGCCTATTAAGCTGCTTAACACTGACCAAATAGGTCAGTCTGCCAGACAC